>NC_000076.6:124969249-125124249 GCF_000001635.26 Mus musculus | reverse complement strand
CTGTCTATTTCTGGCTCTGTCTGTCTGTCTGACTCTCTCTGTGTCTTTCTGCCTCTGTCTCTCTTTCCTTACTGCACAGTCCCTTTGGTCTCTGACCCCCAGTCCTCCTGCCCCATCCTGCAAGTGAAGTAGGGCAGGTATTTGCCACCACATCTAGTGTCTTAGTAAGGGTTTCATTGCTGTGAAGAGACACCATGGCCACAGCAACTCTTATAAAGGAAAGCATTTAATTGAGGCTGGATTACAGTTTCAGAGGTTCAGTCCATTATCATTATGGCAGGAAGGATGGCAGCATGTAGGCAGACAGGGTACTAGAGAAGGGGATGAGAGTTCTATATCTTCATCCATAGGTAGCTGAAGGAGACTATGTTTCACACTGGGCTTAGCTTGAGCTTATATAACCTCAAAGCCCACCTCCACAGTAACTCACATCATCCAATAAGGCCACAGCTATGCTAATAAGGTCACACCTCCTAATAGTGCCCCTCTCTATGGCCAAGCAGTCAAACACATGAGCCAATTGGACTATACCTATCCTATCTCCCCACTAGACACTCTTTCATTCATTGTATAATTTTCCTATCTCTAGAAACATCATACATGGTATTTCTAACTTTTATCCCTGTTTTCAAAGTTTATAACAAGTTATGTGGTATGAAATTACAAGAGTGGGACTTTGCAACACTCTTGGTAATTGTACTGCTTCTATAGTTTCAAGATAATCACTAAATCACTATGTGTCTTGCTGTGTATATTTCTGAAATGGTAATTAAGCACCTAGAATAGACAAATTTTAAGAGTAATTGAGGTAGAGCCAGCAAGATGGATCTACAGGTAAAGGGTCCAGAGTGAACTGACTCCAGAAATTTGTCTTGTGACAGCAGACACACACACACACACACACACACACACACACACACACACACACACACACATTCATACACTCATGTAATTTTATTTTTAAAAATTCAGATAAATGTGCATAACTTGTAGAGTATAGTGATTTTACAAAATAATGATATTAAATGTGCATTTTATTATAATATAACAAACTTACTTTATAAAATACTAAAATAAAAGAGAAAAAAATAATTCAATTACTTTATTAAAATGTGCTTACTTTTTTCTTTTAAACTATCATTAAGCCATTCTATTGTTGGTAATTTGGTGGAAATCTTCTTTTGCACAGTGTGGTTTTAGAAAATGAATACAGGTATTTAAGTTTGAGAACATTTCATAAGGTACAAAGCAGTATTTTATTACTGATGGTAGGGGACCTGTTGAATCTGTGACCCTTTGATAGATGTGGACCTGTTGAATCATTGACCCCTTATTGCCATCTGTTATAACCTTGACTTTAAGCAAACCCCTTTCAAATATTTTCTATGTGTTGTAAAATTGGCTTCCAAGTTGGCGGCCTTTTAGTGATACTGAACTTTCCCTCCCCTTCACAAGGAAACATCACACAGAACCTCACTCTATACAGCTGATGTCATCTGAAATCTAGTAAGTCAAGCATTGGCTTTCTTGTGTACTTTTCCTTGTGCCTACAGACTGGTGAACAGAAGTACTCCAGGGTATAAAAACTAGTCATGATAAAAAGGAGCCATTCATAAACTCATTTTGAAGCCTCTGCCTATTTTGAACATATATAGGAACACCAGCTGTGTGTCATAGTTTTGCATCATGATAAGAGACTGTTAGTTCACTGTGAAACTAGACAAGAAAAAGATGTGATGAAAATGACCCTTTTAACCCATGCTTGCCTTCATGTAGATAACTAAGTCTCACCAAGAGAGGCACGTTCTCACTGTTAGCGGAAAGATCCAACTCTATGTAGAAAGAAAGCCATTCTCCCCTTCTCCATTGCTTCTTCTTGGCAATACTCACAGACTTGGTTTTTCTTTTCCAAGAGAAAGGGCATCAGTATTCATATAATGTTTAACGAAAATAAACACACATTGCCATTAATTTATTCTATCACATTTGATCACTAGAGCATCCTCTTTGGGAAACCTTAATTACCAATTTCGCATTTTGGAAAGTCAGAAGGCGTTGCTGGTACTTCCAGCAGAAACACACATAAAGTCGCTTCAAATGAGCAAAATTTAGGTTTCTGTCTCTACACCTCATTTGCATTAGAGATCCGGTCTCATAGCAACCCAGATCTGATGATGAACACCTGCCAGCCCAGATGGTTTGGGAAGAGAATTCTGAGCTAAATACAACAAAGTTCTGTTGTTGAGCTGCCCAATCCATTACTTAGCAGGCAGGCTGCAAAAACTCCACAAAGGTATCCATGGGCTCTTAACAAAAAAGTGATTGCAAAGTCATCCTGTCCAGCCGCTGTCACTTCTGACATCTTATGCGCCAACCTTTCTATGTGCACACTTGGCTTATGGTTATTTTAACTCTATGTACACTACAGATGGCATTGGAAGTCAACTGGCATGAACGCAGCAGGGCAACAAAATCAATAGCATCTGCACAATTACAGAAGGAATGCACGCATTTTCATAGGTATTTTCTAGATAAATCCTATCCTTGTTTCTAGGCCCTAATGAATTTGCCAACACACACACACACACACACACACACACACACACACACGAGAGAGAGAGAGAGAGAGAGAGAGAGAGGGAGAGAGGGAGAATTTGTGAAGATAAGACCTTCATTAAATGTTGAGTCATTTTGTAAGGCCACACTGCTTTTTCCTTCCTCTAAACTCTTAAGAATTTCTTCATTGGCGCCATTCTATCAGCGGAAGGCAGGGGAGTTAGCTAGTTCTACAGCTCTATTTATCCTTTTTGAGTGACTACTTGCTCTAGTGATCTGAATGAACCACCAAACAAAATTTTCCAGTCACCAAATAATTTTCTGCTAAATAGCTACCTAATTTCTTTCTAGCATCACAATATAAACTTCTCTGAAAGTTTGTGTGTGTATGTGTGTGTGTGTATGTGATGGTGATTGTCACGAGGACAGCATCTTCATCCCTCCACTTCACCCTCATCCTATGCTTCTTCTGTATCACCGTGACCTCAGAATCAACAAAACCGAGGACTATAGACTGAGATCTCTGAGATAAATGGTCAACATAAAGTCTTTTCCCCTATGCCATTTCTGTTGGGCAGTTTGTCACATTGGTAATAAACCTGACTCCTCCAGTATGCACTTGCTTTTCATTCATGCATGCTCCTGGAGTCAAGGACTTCATTATAGAGTAAAACACGCCCCCCCATCAGTTCTCCAGTTTTATACACAGCTGCTGCCCAAAAGCCATCAGGTCCCTTCTCATTTCTTACTAAAAATCATAAAGATCAAGGATTTAGACTGAGGATTTGCTGTGTCCAAGTTCTGACGTTTTGGGGACGTTCCCTAAGATTTTGGCGCCTCGGGTTCATCGTTGTATTCGTTCATGAAGTCGGTCAGAATGCTTATTATGTTGACACATACACTAGTGGACATACAACAAACCTGATCCTTTGTGCCTATGAGCATTTGGTTGGAGTTGTACTGGGGCCCTTGTAATGGCATACTTAAGAAAGCCATAAAGTTTACATTTAATTCTTGTTTTATACCTTTCTCCCCTTGTCCTTACCAGAACTCTGGCACTGATTACTTAATCTCTCTATTTCCTTATTGTTAATGCAGAATTTTGTAATGAATCATTCATAAGACTTTTATGGAGAGTAAATGAATTTAATAGATCTACATTATGTAAAAGAGCACCTAAGGCTACCATCTTATTTCTAAATTTATAAATATCTATGACTAAGGTTTACAAGGAAAAATGCAATATTTGAAAGGTAGGTGATGATTGCTGTGTATGTGTGTTTCTGTGCCTGTGAGCACACACTTGTGGAGGTCAGAGGCTGATGCTGAGTGTCTTCCTCTGTTGTTTACTACTGTATTTCAGTAGACATGGTTTCTCACTGGACATGAATTTCTCTGAATGACTATGCTGGCTGGCTAATAAGATAGTAGGAGGCAAGAGTCTCCTCTAGAATTGTCCTCCGTGCTTAGTTAGAGCATTGCTGCCATGACTGTCTTTCACATGTGTGGGGATCTTTCATGGCAGGCATTGATAGTTTGAACCATTGCCCCAGCTTCTGGGTTGTTTTAGACATATGCTTTTTACAAGTGATATTAACTCTATTTGAAATGAATGCAATGATTATTCCTGAATTTACTGGATTTTAAACTGCATGTCATATAAGGCAACACATCATTGCACACTTTAAGAATACAGCTATGTAAGTTGCCTGTTAAATTATATTTTCAGCAGGGTTTTTTCGTTTGTTTGTTTGTTTGTTTGTTTTTTGGACAGGGTTTCTCTGTATAGCTCTGGCTGTCCTGGAACTCACTTTGTAGACCAGGCTGGCCTCGAACTCAGAAATCTGCCTGCCTCTGCCTCCCGAGTGCTGGGATTAAAGGCGTGCACCACCACGCCCGGTTTTCAGCTGTATTTTGAAAGAGTATGAGCATCTCTTTATTTCCTCTCTGCTCAATGTAGTATTACTATCTTAGTCTATCTCTGTCTCTCTGTCTCTTTGTCTCTCTCCATATACACACCCACACACCCACACCCCTCATATATATATATTATACACACATATATGTATGAATAAGTATGTGAATAGGCTTGTTCATTCTGATGAGACATTAGATCCATAATCATAGTCTAGCTGTCTAGACTGTATAATATATATATATATTATACACACATATATGTATGTATAAGTATGTGAATAGGCTTGTTCATTCTGATGAGACATTAGATCCATAATCATAGTCTAGCTGTCTTCCCTCTTTGTTTAGCTCTCAGTGTTTACAAACCATTCTTGGAGTAGAAATTGTGGAAAGTATTCAATTCTCCAACTTTGTAGCTAAGGGGATACATCTGCTAATGACGCCATTTCTTGATTGTTTTCCTCCCACAGATCACAAACAAACAATTGATATTAAGCACACATCAGTTTCATGAGATTGAAGCATCTGAAGTCGTGTGTAGGTTGGGGTTTATAGTTAGCACCAAGTAAAGTTATAGAAAAGAAAACATCAGTAATTACGTCCAGCAGAACTCTTGGGCATTTGTAATCAGAAACCATGTCAGGGGGCTTCTGGATTACTTACACGTTAAGGGAAATAGGCCAGGGCCGGATAGAGAAATGCTGGGTATTTCCTCTCACTTTCTGAGAGCGGACTTTCAAAGACGGCATGAAAATAGAAAGCTGTTAGGAAGAGGAAGGTAGAGAAGCAGGAGTTAATTGGAAGGAGGTATGCGAAGCATGCTTTATACATTATGAACACATCATGATGAAATGTTATATGGCTTCTCAAAAAAAAAAAAAAGAATGAGAAGCAGCAGCCCATTTACAGTAGCTCTACTTATTCTTTATGTTAAAAGGCAACACGGAAAGGATGGTGGTGCACACTTACAATCCCACTCTTTCACTGAAGTTCAAGTTTCAGGCTAGCATGGACTCTGTAGCTTATCTGTCCTTTCCTGATTGCCCTTCTGTTTATCTACATGTATCACATATCTACATATATATGTGTGTGTGTGTATATATGCACACACACACATATATAGATATATGATATATATATATCTATATGTGTGTGTGTGTGTGTGTGTGTGTGCGCGTGTGTGCATGTCTGGATGTCTATGCACCTGAAGAGATTTATTTACAGAATGAACTCATGAAATCTTGTCAAGAAAGTCAGATACTACTCTAGGCCCACAGTCCTGATGGGAGTTGTTATGTACTCTTGAATGGAGAGTTTATCTTAAAGAGACACCCCCCCCAGTCTTTCTCACACATTTTCTATGAATTAAAATCTCATTGTGAAGATGAATTTGCTTTTTCAGAGGCTGTGGTGTCCTGAGTTGGTTCATAACATCTAAAATCTATCTTCTTTAGAAGAACTTAGTGGCTAGCCTTTGATTAAACTGCTAGTCATCCTAGCCAGACAAGATGGTGGTCTGTCTATCACATTCCCCATCACTTCTGTTACTCAGCCCCTTTTAGAGATTTCCATCACTCTATGCTTGCTAGTTTCACTCCAGCTTGTTTCCCCATTGCTCCAGCAAAGCTGTCTTGCATAGAATTAGACTCCTTCTTCTCTATGCCCAATTACCTTCCTCTTTCTTGCATCAAGTTACACATATACATATATATGACTGTGTCTATTTCTGAAATCCTTTCTCAGTTAAAAAATACTTTTTGTCTTTTAAACACTGTTGCCTGGTCATGCTTGTTTCTCATTCTCTTACTCCCCTACACACACACAGACAGACAGACACACATTCACACACATACACACTCACACACACACACAATATACACATACTCAAACACACACTCACACATAGAGAAATACACACACACACCCCACAGAAAAGAAGAAAGAGAGTAAGGAAGACAGAGAGAGCTACAAAGACAGGGACAGAGAAAAAAGAAAAGAAGCGTACTATTCATGCATGTACACATACCTATACAGACACATACACCCATGCACACACGTACACATAGACACACACACATGCACACACACAGATACACACACACACACACACACACACACACACACACACACACACACACACACCTCAGTACCTCTTTATCCATTTGTCTGGAGCTTTTCCCACCCTTTGTTCTCCTATCCTGGATCTACTTGAAATTTCTAAACTTAGGTAATTGTTTCTAGAAGTCTTCCTTCTCACTCCAAATTCTTCATTTAGTACAACTTATGGATAATAAACTTTGCTCAATTATGTGTGAACAACAGACATTGGAGTAACCCAAGCCCCTTAATATCTCATATATTGGATCCTATCCCTTGGCTACCTCTGGGAACCAGCCTTCTGTATATGGATCTTTTTATTCTGGTGTGTAATTGAACCTAGTAATGGTCTACCACCGAAATAAAAGCAAATCATCTTCTCAGATAACCCAGCAGTTAGAGATTCTGCTTCCTTGTCTCCAGTTCCCTGTGATCTTTGAAAGGCTCAGCTTTTTTCAACACTCAACCTTACCTTACTGTTTGTTCTCCATACTGTAGTCTAACTAGAGTTCAGCATTTTACCTTTTATCTTCTTTCACACTTACTCATTTCCTCAATGTTCAACGCACAGTGCTATTCTCCTGTATTATGGGGCCATATGTAGCTGTTTTCTCTTCTCCGGTTTTTCTCTGGATTGTAACAGTGCTGTTATGATCAGTATGAAATGCCCTTCTAAGGCATCCTCATAAGGATGACTTGTGTCAGGTTCTTGGTTAAAGGAACATAAAATGAACACAAAAGGTAACCAATGGGCTAGCTTTCCAAAACTACTTGTCATTTACAATATGTTCATCCTCTGCCACCCGGGTGCTCACTGTTAGCACCTGTTCACCTTTTCTATGCCTATGATGCACTAAATCTTTCTCCCTTCACACATGTTCATACTTTTTTTTCTTCAAATTTTATTTAAAATTGACCTTCTTTATGAAACCTGTGTGTAGCTTAGCTATCGGTATTATTATCACTGATAAGATTAATAATAATTAAGAACATTTGCTATTTCCACAATCATTATTTTCCCTCCCTGACATATTTTCTTCTCTATCACTTACTTTATTCACACCGTCTTGTTTATAATTTAAGATACCTTAGGGTGTGTGGAGATGTCTCAGTTGGTGGTATACTTGCACCAAAAGCACAAAGGAATCAATGCTGGCCCTATAATTTATGTGGAAAAGCCACAGATTGTGTCACCCAGCTGTCGTCTCTGTGCAGGAGAGATGGAGGCAGACAGACCTGTGGGGCTCCCTGTCTAGACAGCATGGATTACTCAACAAGGCCCACATCATTGGGAGACCAGTTATTTAGAAAAAAATAGAAAGAATGAATGGGGGCTGAAGAATGACCCAATGGTTGTCTCACATATGACCCATATCCGAACATACACATGCACAAACAAACTAAACATAGTTCTATATATCCACTGTTTATTCCCTTCCTTCTCTTTTCTTAAAACAAGAGATCTTACTACATAGGCCAGGCTAGTCTCAGATCTGTAATTATCATAATGTTACTCTTCTAAAGTGTGAGATTACAGGTGTGTCCTTCTGTTTTTCTTGTTTTCGAGATGGTACTTGTATCTATTTTTCTTTATGATGTATTGTGTGAAAGAAAAGCATTACATATGAAGAATAAGAAACTGACAGTTGAGTAGCTATTCATTTCTGTAATGTCATAAAAATGAAGAGAAAACTGCTCATAGAAAATCATGTTACCTCCGTATCTCTGTGATCTATTCTCTCACAATAACACACACACATCTATGATTTGTTCTTAAAAGCTGAGACCATGTTTCATAAATAAACATGTAAAGGTTCTCAGTAGAATCCAGAAATGAGTGGTGCAAATGTGATTTTCCTTTGTGTTTAAACTTATCAGACATGACAAGAAAAGAAAAGCTTAGAATGTATACACCATTACTACTACAGTATATGAGTGCTTGTACCCCTGAAAGTCCACCCAAAACCATTAAAAATTAAAATATAAGACAACTGAACAGAGGATAATAACATACACACCAAATAAGAATAAAACAAAGACTTCTGTGCAGTAATAATTCATGCAAACCCCCATGGTCTTAACACAAACACTTGGGATTTAGTTTGTTTAACAGGATAGCTTTGTTGTTGTTGTGTTGTTGAGACAGTGTCTCTTGCAACCCAGGGAAGTCTTGACCTCACTGTGCTACCAAGGATGACTTGGAATTTCTGACCTTCTTGCCTTCATCTCCTGGGTGCTGTGATTACAAGTCTACGTACTAGCACAGAAAGTCTATACACTGCTGTCCATTTAACCTTTGGATATGTTAAGCAAGCCTTCTACTAACTGAACTGTATCCTTAGCCCCTGGCAATGAAATGTTTAATGTGGGGAAAGGTTTGCATGTTCATTGATAAAGATAATAAGTATTGTAAGTAGGTGTTTGATGTATCACAATTTAAATACTCTTTGCTACTGGTTAAAAAATAAAAAGTTCTGACTAACATCTTGGAACTAGCTAGGCTGATTCCCAAGGTTCTAGAACTGAAAAGAAGCAATAACCAGGGACATTCTCTTCTGTAAAGACAAGCGGGAGAAATGACTCTCCTGGACAACAGTTCTGTGATTTATGAAAGCAAAATATGAAAAGAAGCAAACAAAATAAAACAAAAAAGCAAAGAAACAAAACACCCTCATGGTATGAATGCTTTCATTCCCTCAAAATCACATGTTGGAATTCCCTCTCTGGTTGAGCAGTAGCAAGTGATGACATCACTCAACAAAGCTGACTATGAGGGAGCTCTGTCTTAGTTACTTTTCTGTTACCATGTTTAAATGCTACTACCAAGGTGTCTTATAGAAGGAAGAGTTTATTAGAGCTTATGGTTCCAGAGGGAGAGTGCCCAATGGCAGGGGAGGAAGCTAGAGCAGGATGCTGACATCATGTCTTCTACCAAAATCATAAGCCAAAGAATGAGTAGAAGTGGAGAGAAGCTTTTAACCCTCAAATGTGGCCTCCAGTGACATCATTCCTCCAGCAAGGGTTCACTCCCCATAACCTCTTTAACAGGGACACACACAGAGACCAAGCATTCAAAGGAAGGGAGTCTTGGGGATTCTCATTCAAACCACCACAAACTGTGATACCTCTTCCTCCATGTATTGGCCCATACCGCCATCTAGAGGGATGTAGCTAAGTGTAGCTAACTGTTGTTTGGGGGTTTAAGGAAGCATGGAGTGAATGTGTGAACACCAAATGGAATTTTGGGTAACAGTTCATTGCTTGACCAGAGGGAACATTGCCAGGTCAAGAACCCCATTGTCTCAGAGTCAAGGGAAGAAAAGAGCCTTCCTCTGGTCCACATGTGATTGTTGCCAGTGTTTGGAATTATCAATCACACCCAGAGGACTTCAATCTGAGACTGTTCAGTCACAGAGGCCCCCAGTATAGACTAGACAATACCTCCCTTAGAGCTATATGCAATAAAGATACTGAGGCTCCACGTTGCTGTCACATAGTTGGTGTGGCTCCATCAGAGTGAGCACACCCCACCTGTTCTGAACCGAGTGCCTCTCCTTTTTCTATTCCTGTCTTGTACTGGTCAGTATTCCATGATCGAACAGTATTGGTAGCAGCTGTGTTGTGTCTACCGGTGTCTTAGTCTTGGACCTCCAAAATACTATCACTGTGGACAATACTTCTTTGCCATTTGCTAATTGTGTAGTCTTAGGAATTCTGTTATAGCAACCCCATCATAAATAAATGGTGATGTGAAGACGGATAAGGCAAGCATTTCATCAAAGTCCAGGGATGGCATTAGGAAAATGGTGGAATTTTTGCTTGCTATGGAGTTTACCTGGTTTAGGTGCAATAAAGTCTTTCAAAATTGTAGGCTAATTGAGTTGTTTTGAATGATTTTAAAATGTTACCAGTAGACAATAAGGAAAACATCAGCACTACTGAGTCAAGAAGTAAAGGATGTACCAGGGCTTCTGAGGAGACACTAAACTTTGTTAGTGCCCGGGGAAAGAGAGAAAATTAGACTCAAAGTGTAGCTGCAAAGTTTGGCAAGATTGCCAAAGAGATTGAATGCCCACTGTCAGTTATTACTAATGTCAAAGTCAGGCCTCTGAAAGAAAAACAGCAAAATTGAGGTCACAGATGAAGATGAGCCAGAGGAACATCACTGCCTTGGATAGAAACCCAGAATTAAAGGACATGTCACAGGCTTCCTTCTTTATAAAGAGAGCAAGCTATCCATTCCAGGTCCTGGGTGACTTGTAACATGGCTTTTCCCCTTCTTCAAAACTACCCCTAGGAAGCCTCATGGAATCTAGGGAGACAATCAAATCTATGCTGTACTCATAGGCTGAGACAATCCAGGAGGAAATGAGGTGAAACCAAATTATCTGCAAGACATGGTTAATATATTCTACTGGAAGAGAGTGCAGCAGAAACTACCATGGGTTTTCAGGCATTTGAAATTGAGGGTGGGAGATGGGAGTAGATGTTGTGATGGATAAACTGTCTCATTTGATGTTCAGGGTTCTGGCTGGGATATTTGACTGGAGTCATGTGTACCCAGAAACTCAGACATGATGAAGGGTTTTACCTAGTCCTGGAGAGAGGCTAGAATACTTTTGAAATAATAACAGATAAGGGCCAGCCAGGGAATGTATTAGTGGCTTTATTTAAGCTGTGAAAAAGTAACTGAGAAAAGACACGTCCGGAAGGAAAGGTTTAGTGTTGATCAAAGTTCAAGTGTACAGTCCACAATGACAGAGAAATTGTAGTGTCAGGACCTTGCAGCAACAGGTCCCAATGCATCCACACTCGGGAAACAAAGACAAATGCCAGTTCTCAATTAGCTTTCTCTGCTTATATAGTCTGAGAGCCTGGTTCATGGAAAGCTGCTGCCCACATGGATGCTGGATCTTCTCACTTCACTTACAGTCCTTTATATAACCTCTCCCAGACATAGCCAGGGGCTTGTCTCTTTAGTGGTTCTAAGAACTATCAAGTTGGGAATATTAATTATCATGGGGATATAAGGAATATTAACAATGTAAGGTCTGAAAATCCCCCCTTACTGTATTCCCAAATGCCCAATGGATGTTTCTTTCTAAGGCAAGAAAGAAACTTTATTTAGCACTGCTAAAAAATGACATTAAATATTGAAAAATGTAACACTTTATTATTATTATCATTATTATTATTATTATTATTATTATTGCCTTAGTCACCGTTCTATTGTTGTGAAGAGACACCAGGGCAACTTTTGTAGGAGAAAGCATTTCTTTCAGATCTTGCATGCAGTTGAGAAGTTCTGTCCATCATCGTCATGTCAGGAAGCACAGAGGCATGCAGGCAGGCACCGGTGCAGTAGCTTGCAACCACATTGTGATCTATTGGCAGAAAGAGTAACTTTGGTTTTGGCATGGGCTTTTGAAAGCTCAAATCCCAACACACTTTCCTCAACAAGTCACACACCTTAATCCTTCTAATCCTTTCAAACAGTGCCACTCCTGCATGATGAAGCATTAACTCTATGGGGGCTGCTCTTATTCACACCATCACAATTATTGGTTTGTTTATTGTAAGCTGAAGTTTATGGTACAATTTGTTGCCATGGGATTGAGCTGGCTACTATCAATGGAATGTTGGGCTTTTAGGATTTCAGAGACCAGGCAGCTACAACACACGGGCTACAAGCTGCTAGCAATCATATAATTGGGATCAGGATCAGATGGGCACTCAGAAGCTCATTTGGGTTTTTTGTGCTGAGTAATAAAATGTGTTCTTTAAGACAAGAAGCACAGGTCACTAATAAAGGCATTGTCATGTCGTAACAAATAAGAACTGTTGAGACAAGTATGTAAGTTACTCAGATAGAAAATTGTGGTTTCATGTTTATGTCAGTGCAAATTAAACTCACAAAATGATGGCTGCTTTTGTGAACAAGCTTTGTAGGCTTGAAAAAGACCCTGAGATATTGTAGAAATCATAGATAATAAAAATTATCCAATCTGAGGTTGAGAAGATGGTATGGCAGTTAGGAGCACTGACTACTCTTACAAGAAGACCCAGGTTAGATGCACCCACACTGCAATACCCACACAATAGCCTGTAACTGAAGTTCTAGGGGACCCATCACCTTCTCTGGCATCCTCAGGCACCACACACACACACACACACACACACACACACACACACACACACAGCATATTTATGTACATGTGAGGGTAATACTCATGCACATAAAAATAAAAAACCCTTTAAAAATACCCAATCCTTTCCCCATTAGACCTATGACACTTGTCAAGTGACTTGACCTAACATTGGTTCCTGGGAAAATAAAACATCATCATAGGAGTTATAGGATACTAATTAAAACAAGGACACAATTTAAGGCAAGAATTAAAAGTCAGGTAGAAAGAAAGCATTGGGAAAGTCTGTATACTATAGAATAACCCTACACACACTTTAGGATTAGTACTCAAGTCCCATGAAGGATATTTGGAATTGATAGAGCTAGCAGCTGTCAGCATAACCACATTGGATTCCTGACTAGAGAAATAAGAATTATTATAGCTTGAAATGCCAACTGGAAGTCTCACAAACTCCTGGAGACCATGATGCCCCTGCCAAGATATATATCACATGTAGTAATGTCTTCTGGGAAGAAATGCTGGGTATTTCTGTGTCATTATTTAATCAACCTTTATGGTTCTTTCAAAAATGAGATAGGAAATGGTTGATGAAGATTGATGGCCATAAATTTTACCAGTTGAGGCTTCAATTTCTGCTGCCATGTTGGGTTTTTATTTGAGCAAATTCTCAAGGCTTTTAGCATCTTATATATAGTCACTCATCTGGCCTGTATTTCTTCTTGTTCTTTTTCAGTTTAGAGAAAGGAAATTATTTTATCTAGGCATAATGATGATTATGTTGTCACACCATTTTGCTTAGCTCATGTTAATTCTCTTCTCTGTCTTAATATTTTACATAAATGTCAATTATCTGAGTATTTTCCTCCCTGGGTCACTATATTAATAACGGGATACTACCAAACTCTGGTGATAATAAAGGAGCAGGTACTCTACATATCTCAGCCAACTATGCATGGTAGAGAGTGGCATTTAAGTTCATGGAGGAAGGATGCTCAACATAAGATGTGCCTGGAACCCACCACGGTTATTTCCCATTTTTGTGGAAGAGTAAAAATGACCAAGAAAGCATGTAGTTGTCAAATTCTCAGTTCACGTGTCATTTTGTACAAACTATGCTGATTCTGTTTATGTAAAACTCAAACACCTAGTTCTGAAAACTAAAGGATAAATTAGGACAGCCTTACTCACTGTGTCTTTCAGAAAAGCAGTAGAGGGATTTTACCTTTCTATTCTCATGATATTAGATACAAAACTATTCATCCAGTCTCTTAAGTCTTTGATCGAAAACTTTTATCAAAGGATATTTGGAGTCCCAGTGATATTGATCACCCTTCTTACCCTTCACACCAATAGACAAGCAATGGGCTGTCTTTAATGGCAAGAGTTGTAAGTCCTAATGTCCATAATTAAGACACAGAAACATAGGCCTGCATCTAGAGATTTCTTTGCTATCACTTTGAACATTTTTTTACAGTGGGAATTTTTACTATGCAGTTGATATAGCCAAAATCAATAAGAACAAATTGAAAATATGGACCCAGACTCACCAGATCTGGGATCAGTATTCTCCTACTAGACTAGGAAAGCAAAATTCTAGAACTTGCATTGTAGAACAAATGAAGCTGTCATTTATGGCCTTGGGACCTGCTGTAGCAATGGGGGTAGTAGTTTATGTTCTAAGCTATCTCGTTCCAAGTGTTTAACACATTTCACTGGGTGCCAATTATACTCTGCTTGCTTTATGATTAATTGGTCTTGCAATCTTCCTTGCTTAGTTTTTCACACAGAGTATTCATAAGAGATACACAATTGCGATAGCTTTGACATGTAGTGCCCCCCCCAAAAAAAACCCTCAGATTTCTAAGGCTTGGCTCTCAAATTGAGACTTTCTTGGATCCTCAGGAAACTAGGTTTCATGGTGAATTAGTGCATTGATAAATTCATGGGTACATGAGGTATTAGTAGGTGGGTTATATTTCCAGGAAGCAAGTCACTAGAGATGTGATGTTGACAGGTACTTCTCATCCACAGACCTTCCTTTTAGATGCTATGTATATCATGGCCAAAATAAGCTGATTGTCACTGCTCCAGCACACCCATTTCCCACTGTTATAGCTGGCTTCATCTCTGGCCCAAAGTGACAAGGCCAAATGACCACACTCTGAAATCTCTGGCACTAGTTAGGAGAATAAACACTTCCTACTTTAAGTTGTTTCCTAGGGGATTTTTTTAGTACTGAAAACTGAACATCACAGTAGTGGAGAGCAGAGGTCATTTGAGTGATCCAAGATGTGGACCGCATCCAACACCTATTAAACACCTCCTCAGTTTTTCAATTATGCACTTACTCCTTCTACTTGTCAGCACCATAGCAACAGGATCTGTGTGGGTTCTGAGTCACCCAACTTAGTCACCATCCAATGCAATCAACTCTGCCAAGATGTTTTTCACTTTTTGTTCTGTTTAGAGGCTTTCTTGTTGATAATGCTACTGTGAAAACTCAAGGCCAGATAACTGTGACCAGCAACTACAGTAAATTAACTCCATACGGGAGAAAAACTTAGCTTAGTGGAAGAAAGAACCTGATAAATGTTCATTTATCTTCACCGAAAGGAAGTCATTAGGAATTTTCCCATGAAGTCTTACTCGTGCCTATAAATATGAAGGGCAGCTGTGGTTTGGCTAAAGTTAAATGATCTTGGGAACTTAGCAGACAGAATAACTCCAGCATTGATGTCAGGGTCACATCTGTCCCACGTGGTGTCACTTTAGACTCTGGCTGGAGTGGCAGAGACCTCTCCTCTTTGATAGATATAAAGAACACAACGCTATTGCTCCTTGCTTTGTAAGGTCTATCTCAGAATGACAGTGTAACTTCTAATTATATCCCATTAGTTCAAGTCCTTCACACAATGAAGACAAAGTCAGAGGGTGAGTAAAACCTTGTGACCATAAGAAAGAATTTGTGACCATAAGATCTCACAGAGAGAAGTCAGTATTTGCTGCTTAGTAATCCAACCCACCACCATGTCTATAAGGCATGCATTGGTGATGTTTATCAAGGAAACCAAGACCTCTTGTCTGTGATCCTATCCAACAAGGTCAACATGGAAGAAATTATATGTCCAAACTTCTATCAATGGATGATTTGTAAAGTCATGCCAATTCCCAGAAATCTATACACCCATTAAAAATAATGAGGCAATGCTTTAAATGTTCCTATGGAAGGATCACAATATATCTTGCTACGCTTATGCACAGTATACAGAAAAGCATGTATCCTTGCTATAATTTTGGAAGAACTATAAATAAGCCCCAAATATGTACACTATCTGCAAAGTTGTTAAAATCAAGTAATCCTTATTTTAACAATGGGGAAAGTGTGAACACAGAAGAGTAGAGGAAGCAGGTCTTTCCTTTCCACTGCATTATGTACTATTGAATATATTACATATACTTATTCACATGAGCAAGGACAGAGGGACAATATTCCACTGGTCTGTAATTTTGACAGGCTGAGACATTATGAATGACTAAGACTTTATTTACATCCTGCCGTCTCTCACAAGTGAAGCTCCTGACAAATTGAATTCTGTATCTAATTCACTGCACCAGAGCAACCTTTAGTTTCTGCCTCAAAGTCTGCTTCATCCAGTTTGCTACTTCTTTCTTTGGTACTTCTCCACCGCTGTTTGCTCCTCTCTCACAACCCTTTACACCAGGATGCTATTCTATAGATTGTCCACATCCCTTTTCCTTGCTTTTTCTTGTTTTGGTTTTTCAAACACCTCACAATTGCAGCAGACATTTCATTCTTGAACATTTTCGGCTATTCCATTACTGCAGACTTTCAAGACTTCATCTAGCTTCCAGTTCTCACCATTTCCTGCTTCCTCACTTTAATCTCTCAATTTCCCACTTACCTCTTTCTTTCCCATACTTCTTAAAGAAGCATGAAGTGCTTTTCTCCTGCAAGAGTGTACTATCCCAGAACTCTGCTGTGGCCTAGGTCTTTTGAGACTTAGCTCTGTCTCTTTTACTGCTGCCTGCTGTGTCTTCATAAGGTCAGGAGATTGCATCAATCTGGGGTTTTGGCTTTTTCTCTGTCTAAACTTTCTTTTGGGTGTTAGGAGCTGCATAATTTTTTTTTTTTTAGCTAACCCTGAATCAGGGTACTGCTTGAGCCCTAGAGTTGGCTCATTCCACAAGACTGCAAAAATTCCAACTCAATATTTCTTCATTTGAATTGTGCCTTCGGGTTATGAAGATACACTTGTCAATACTATGGACCTCTCTTTGTGCTCTTCAGAGAAAGTGCTCAGTTAGGCATACTGGGGCACCCATATGTCCTTGTTGACATTTTGTTCCCTGGTGCCATACATATTAATATTGTTCACTGAATATTCTTCTCTAGAAACATCCTTAAAGACCTGGGCTATCCCAAATATTTGCCAGCATACTTTCCATACCTTCATTTTCTAGCTTGTGTACAGTATAATTATTTTTATGATCTCAGGTGTCACTAAAGCCATATATTAAGCATGAAGATATGAACTGATTTTACAGGAAAGATTAGGGACCTCTGATAGAGCCAGAAAAAAACTTCTTTAGGCATCAGAAAAAAGTACAGGTTATTGGGCAGCTCTGACCCTTCTAAAACGTGTTTATTGTCCATAATCTTCCAATAAGGAATTAAGTATTCTTATACAAAATGGACATATATTGCACAGAGCATCTGCTTACATCATTGTGTCACAGTGTTCAAAGATATTTGCATGTCTCACATGCTCTCTACAGTTTCTGAGTTCTATTATTCTCTAGATAATATACTGATCCCATGATCCTTTCTCTCTTCCAAGATTCAAATAGGAATCAGGGGCTGGACATGGTGTCTCACACTGTACCCCTCTATCTCGAAAGAAAACAAAATAAAATCTTTAATTATATAATTAAAAGACAAGCAATAAATATCCTTCTAGATAAAGTGCTTCTCAATTCCCAATACCACAGAGAAAAGCAACTAGAAAAGGCAAAAAAGCCAAACTAAGCAAACAAGAAGACACCATGTCTTTGGGGAAGCAAAGAAATAAAAACCATCCATTTCTCTTTTGAGATACAGCTAAATATCCTTAGTAAGAAAACAGAAAGAGCCTCTGAAATGAAAACTTGTGATTGAGACTTCAGCTTCCCAAATCCTGGCAGGCCCAGAAGAGCAAGTGTCCCGCAGGAACAAGAGGCCAGCCAGAATGTGTAATACAATAAGCTATAACCCTTGGTAAAGCTTACACTAAACCCTTAGCCAAGTGTAACACAGGAGATAGATCGTCTTACAAACAACATCAATAGCTCGGAAAATGATCATTTAGCCACGTATACTTGCAAGAACAGCAGAAACCAGATGTACATACTTCTTTCCTGCAAACGAGAGACAGTCTGCATTCAGGGGGCTTGCTTTACACAGTTCTAGCTGAGCATGGCAAAGGCTGGCTCTTCACACGTTTGAATGCACCCACTTGCAGGAATGGGAAATAACCTGAGAGAACTTTGGGGTTTTCTGTTCACCTGAGCATGTGGTGACTGCAGCAATCAATGATATTTTCTATCGTTGAAGTCTCTTTTGATGCTAGCAACAGGGCATTTCAATGAGGTCGTCTATGTCCACAGAGGTTCTCTCAAGAAACCCTATCTGTCTCTAGATTGATAATCCTGAGTAGATTGACAAATTGTTCCAAATTCAGACCAAAGTTATCCTGATTCTGTATCTGACCTAACTGTCTTATAATAGGTAATAATAGATAAATAGGTAATAACATATAACATTGAAATGTGTAGCTAACCTGGAGAGATCTTTAGCCTCCAATAACGTGAAAGTCAGAAATGCTGAAATATACGATATCTAAAGAAAGTCCTTTGCTAGAACCTGCATACCTGATGTTCCCAATAACACAGTTAGCAAATGAATATATGATTCTCTTGATCTGTGATATGTGCATGGCACTTCTTCCACGATGGAGAATGATATTTGAAGGAATGTGAAGCGGGGTTCTTGGGCCAAAGGAAATTAAATTTAGCCCAGAAACGACATCTTTTCAATGTACCTTTAATGCAAAGTTGTTTTACGTGGGAAGTTTAGGGAACTTCTCATCATTCTGGAGAGTCAGAAGACTGTGTGATCCAGTTACTAGAAACTGAAGTATGAATGGGCGTCTACTTTGTTCATATATTGTGTCATTTGTCTGTGATCTATCATGCTAGAGTTGACCAGATGTCTCTCTGGAGTCTTTTCCATAAGAACACTCATATCAATCATGAGGGTTCTATGATCATGACCTAGTCATGTCCCAAAGTCCTTCAAGAATTAATATTACCAGGTTTTAGATTAGAATTCAAAGAGATGAATTTTCAGTGGACAGGGAGCTATTGCAAATACTCATGGTACAGGGCAGAGCCTCATCTAGTCTAAGACAATCCTGAAATTACTTTGAAGATGAACTTTAAATCCCTTTTGCCTCCACTTCTAGAGTCCTGGAATTACAGGTATGTGCCACCATGCTGGCTTTGTGTGGTACTAGGAATGAAACCCTGGGTCTTGTGCATGTTAAGCAAGTGCTTTGGTACCCAGACTATACATTGAGCCCAAAGATGAGCATTTCATAGTGAAACTTTGGGGATGAAAGCTGATAATTGGTCACGTTGAATCCAACTTGGCTAGAGATTAGGAAGGTAAGAGGATGTGAGGTAGGGTGGGTTTGGGGAATGAAGAGTTGCCTATAAGTAGAAGCATTTGATGCTTCTGGGTTGGTTGTGTTGTAACTAGTATTCAGAAGCAATTGGGGATTGTGATAGGATTCTAATTAAAACTTTAGCATGAATTAAGGAGTGTGAAGGGCTCAGCCTGGAGCTCTGCCCTGATTCCCCTCCATCTCCATGTCTTCTTTCCAGGCTTTGTTTCTTGTAATTAAATTTAGGCCACAGCAAATATGCCTCTCACCAACAAGTATGGTATATAACATTCCCTAGAGCTTTACAATGAGCATAATCTGCAGCATGGCTATTCCTCCTTCCTGTATCATAAAACCAGAGATGCTAAGCACTTATGTGATAATACCAGGGATTCCTACATTGTTCAAATAACACATCTATTGATGTCATTTATTAAAATGTACTATTTGATTATCAGCTGAATGTAAGTTGGTTAAATAAAGAAATGTTATAAGGAGAAAAGAACAGTTGAATTGCCCCATAGTGGATTGGTTGGAAAAAGAAACAAGTTAAATTTGTTTTCAACACAAAACAGAACAAAACAAACAAACAAAAACAAAAACAAAACAAACAAAAACGACCCACTGACTGTTTTTAAAAGTGTATTAACAGATTATAAACAGGAGGCACAAAATCCAAGCCTTAGCCACACTAAGTCAAGGTATATATTCTTTTCTTTTTTCCATTTAGTCAGGCTATGTGGGAGTAATGCAGTTGCACACTAAGGAATTCTGCGATTGCATTAAGGAGTAAGTGTATAAGAGTAAAAGGCGATATGAAGTCACTGGATAATAAAGCAGGCCATAGCTTGATTGCCTGGAGATCATAAGAACTGATCATAGTATGGCTCAAAGAATTGAGTGTGTCAGGTGGATTGAGCTAACAATAGAAGATAAAAAGTAAGGGCAGAGGATTTCTTCCCTGGACTTTTGTCAAACCACTGATTGTTTTACTTACTTTTTGATTGCTCTGACCAAACACTGTGGCCACAACAACTTGTAAAAGAAAGCATTGAATTTGGAGTTTAGTGGTTCTAGAGGATGAGAGTCCTTTACCATCCTGGTGGGAAGCATGGCAAAAGGCAGGAAGGCAGGCAGGCAGGCGGACAAGCATGATACTGGAACAGTAACTGAGAGATGGCATTTGATCTATAAGCACAATGGATCTTGGAGTGGATATGAGCTTTTAAAATCTCAAAACTCACTACCAGTGACATCCTCTTCAATCAAAGCCATTTCTACTCATTCTTCTCAAATAGGTTCATCAACCCAGTATTCAAATATATGAGCCTACGGAGTCATTCAATTCAAACTACCACACTACTGTTTTCAAACTGTTTGCATAGTCTATGTCTACTTAATCCCTAGAGAGCAGAGTTCACCTGTGACACTAGTGGGCAGAATGAGGCTTGTATATTGTCTGCCAGGCCTGTGATAGCTGATTTCCTCAGAACTGCCTTTGTCTCATTGAACAGATTTTTTAAGTCTCTGAGACAGGAAGATGCTATTAATGTAGGCCCACAATGAGGATACAGTGTGATGATTTTCATAAGCTGGAAACACTTTGAAGTTACCTGGGGAGATTTATAAAAAGCTCTTGTGCTTAAGCTCTGCCTTAATTACCTGCAAGTCTTTGGAAATAAACCTGAGACTTGGCTTAAAAACAAACAGACTTTCTCTGATAATTTCGACACTGAAAGTGTATTTTAACCTATGTTTATTTGTGTGTGTGTGTGTGTGTGTTGTTTTCATGTATAGGTGTGCAAAGGTGCTTGTGACATAACACAAAATCAGTGAATAGCCTCGCGTTTGTCCTCATCTTGCTGGAACAGGATCTCTTTGTTGTTTTCTAAGGCTCATGCCCCATTGGCTAGCCCGTGAGGGGAGCAGAGTAAACCACGAGTGAATAATGTCCTGAGTAGATGTGTGCTTGACATGGGCATATCAACTGTGGCCTCAGATGTTTGAGACAATCCAAAAGCCTTTCCACTAGGGTTTGACTCAAAGGTATGACAAAGCTTAACCTCTCATTTTGGTGTGGAGGTATGTTGATAGAGTGTGTAGAAAATGCTACAGTAGATTTCTCTTCCCAGATATTTATGGAATGACAAACTGAGATTAGTTAAACCTGCCTCCTTTTTCAGCTGTATATAATAAACCTGCTTCTTTGTACTTAACAACCCCACCTTATTGTTCATCTGTTTCCAGTAACTTTCTCTCTGTCCAAATGTATAAAACAACAACATGCTTTGCTACCAAAGTGCTATGGCTTTACCATCGCAGAGCCCAGACCACCTGATCCCAGCTTTTGTATGTGTTTATGTCTTTGATTCTGGAGACACAAACTTAGATTTTCATGCATGTGTAGCGAGAAATTGACACATGGAACCAGGTCCCCAGAGCATCTATATTAATTTTTACCTTATACTTCCTTGGAAAGTGATAGATGATTCTTCAATTGTCAGAACCCTGATGGGGTCACTTAGAAGTCTGATAAACTGTACTGTTTTACCACAGTTCTCTCCTTCCTACCCAATGCCAGCCGGCTCAAAATTCCTTATTGGTAGAATATATTACACTACAGATGTCAGGTATAGATATTTGACTCAAATTAAATGAGAAAAGACATTCAGGCATGTCACATGTCCACCAAACCTAAAAAAAATGAGTATATCTTCATGTAGTTTCCATCTTTTGGGACTGATACTGTATGGGGGAAGAATATAACTGGAAATCTGGAGTCCATCTTTGTGCTGGTTTGAATAAGAATGGCCCCTGTAGACTCATGTGTTTGCTTGGTCATAGGGAGTGGTGCTATTAGGAGGCGTGGCCTTATTGGAGTAGGTGAGACCTTGTTGACTGTAAAGGCAGGCTTTGAAGTCTTATATGCTCAAGCTCTGCCCAATGTGGCATACAGTCTCCTGCTGCTTGGAGGTCAAGATATAGATAGAACTCTCAGCTCCTTCTCCAGCACCATGTCTTCCTGCATGCTTCCATGCTTCCTACCATGAGTATAATGGACTACACCTCTGAACTCTAAGCCAGTACCAATTAAATGTTTCTTTTTGTAAGAGTTGCTGTGGTCAAAGTGTTTCTTCATAGCAGTAGAAACCCTTACTAAGACACTACTAACACAGCTAACATGGTGTGTTATATATGCCCAGATTCTGAATCTGAGAGTCATTTTTAAGATTTTGTATTTGAAATATTGTGATAATTCTGCACCATTGGAATAAAAAATATGCAAATATTTGCCAATAGCATGCATATCAGGGAGTATGCACCAAATATCTGGTGTTGGTAAGTGAATATCCTTTCAGGTATGGCTTTTTAAATTTGGATGCTGTTTTAAAATAATTACAAGTAATACTTGAAATGATTTAGATTAAATATGTATTGAAGGATGCTAAGAATAATGGGGAGAGCACCAGAATTTAAATGGATTCTATGGACTGTATTTGCATGGTCTAAAAGTGATTTGCGCATTGATAAAAAGGGTGAGTGTCCTGAGTATGCCTCAGTTGTATTTTTTCCAAGGCAAATGTGTGCAGTTTTTATCCAGGAGGCCGTGTATGAAGCACCTGCTTGCCATGTACATATATCTAAATGAAGAGCACTCTGCAGCCCGATGTGCAAATATTATTTTGGGATTGAGTAGTCATTTGGAAACTTGTGCTCTGATCCATGGGTAGTGTTAGCGTGAAGAGGGGGAGAGCCAGCTGCATAGAGGAGAGGCTGGGACCCCCCAGAAACCTAACCAAAATATGAAATCATAGCGATCCTAAACATTGCAGAGAACTTCACAAGCAACCCGAGAACTCTGAAATAGAGGACAATCGGGCTAGATAACAAAATTTGCCCTAATTACAAACTACTTTTTGAAGAATTTTTTTCTTTGCCTGAGTAACACATTCCCTAATTCACTTCAGAAAGCATTTTAGTTCTTTCTCACATTGTTTCCTTATCATCTTCCTTCCAGTAATGACAAGTTACTTTACCCTTGCCCTTTAGCCGCCCACTGATGATGACTAAAGATTCATACACAGAAAGCTGAGATGCTGAGGGAATTTTCTTTACATTTTAGGTAAAACAAAATATATAATTATGTTGTCATTTCCTTATACTTCAAGCCCTTTTATTAGAGTGCATAAGAAAAAAAAACTTCTTTAAAACTGTGAAACTGTCATTCATTAGTGATATTATTTATAGTAACAACAAAGACACCAGAGCAAGAAATAACGAAAAAAAAATGTGGCACTCACACAAACTGGCTTTGGTGTCCAGGTGTTGTTGCGAGAATAGTATTAATTTTACAGTGTCTTGGGAACTGAGTTGATGGTCCACACATAATACACAGTGTCACAAATGTCCTCAGTACACCACACTCCCAATTGCAAAACCATCACACTTAATTCAGCCCACTGCCATTCCGTGTTCACCGGGTTGGCAAAAGTCACCACCAGGGCTATCACAGTATCACACACCTTTCCCACGAGGCGGGGGAGTGGGGGCAGGGGGGCAGAGGAAGACGACAAGTCAAGTTAATTGCAAAGGAGAGCAAAGAGTAAGGAGAACTCTTTGATTTTGGATATTGTGAATCTATAGAATGTATTGATTACAATCTCTTTCCCTCATTAATGGTGGCCTGTTTTCCTTGATGTGTTTATAGTATCCTACTAGAATGCTAATGTCTTCCCATGATCAGTAGGTCAGCAACTATGAATATGGGGTAGATGGTCTTCTGTAGCTTTTCACTCAAATCTTTGGTCAATATATTTCAGATAAATAATACTACGAATAACAGTAGAAAGATTTTCTATCTATAGTAGGTAAAGACCTCAGGAGAAAAAGCTCTTATTCCAAAAGGGAAGGATACATTACTTCTCAGCAATTGGCAGCCTGGGGGCAGCAAATATGTTCAGAAGTGTGACGCAGAGGAGGGGCCTTTTCATAGGAAAGCACAGCTCACCTGCTCTATTCTTTTTCAGATTAGTGAAGCTTTATTTTTTTCTTAGATTAAAAAAAAATATGTGTCTTTCTCTGTCTATACGTGTGTATGTCTGTATGTGCACTGTGTGGGGGGTGTCCATGGAGGCCCATGAAAGGGGTCAGATCTTCTGATGCTGAAATTGAAGATGTTTCTGAGACACCAGAAGTGGGCACTAGGAACCAAATTCATATCCTCTAGAAGAAGTAAGAATTCAATCACTGAACCATCTCTGCAGCCCTCATGCAACTTTTGGACCACAGATTAGCTGAATACAGACACAGTTGTGTATCTAACCAAATTCTCAGATTTTCTGGCTCAATAGTGCTAAGATCTAAAACATAAAATCCTTCCGTTGAAGAAAGATAAATCTATCTCTGGTGGGCTTGTAAGAGATGAAAGAGCATCCAGCAATGGCTCAGATCTATGCAAAGAGTTCAGGACAAAACTTGTGTACAGAAGGAGGGGCTCTTTGAAGAGGAAAAAGAGACACAGAGCTCTCTGTGCAAGTCTGTGTTGTTCTTGGTAAGGCTCTCTAACATGTATTGTAAGATAATTCCTAAATGATTTCTATCTCTTTATCATATGTGGTGCCTCACAGATGTTCCTTTAACAAGGGACCTGACAGCAGAAACTAGAGGGCTAGAGGGTGGAGAATCAGCTTTTTATTTCAGTTTTAGAAGCTGGGCTACTGGGGTATTCTGAGATTTAATCATGAGATTAACAAACATACCGGATGGCAAAGTGTATATTGGTGTGTTTTTTTCCATTCTTCCCTATCTGAGTATAACTTCTCCCTTGTTCCCAGAGGGACAGGACCTCAGTAAGTTACTAACTCTGCCCTTGAACTCTTCCTACAGCCCAGGCAGTCCTTGAACTTAGGATCTAGCCCAGCTAGGATCTGACATTGCAGGCTTGTTCCTAGTAACTCATGTTCTTATTGCTCAGTCATGTATCTTTTGGACAACATTTCAGTTCTGATCACATTATCCTTATATTTTCAGAGGATATGTGTGTGTGTGTGTGTGTGTGTGTGTGTGTGTGTTCCAATTGTTGCAAGAGGTTCCTTTGAGTTACTGGTAGTATGAGTGAGCAATATGTTCACAGTTCTCATGTGTTTTCTTCCATTTTAACAAAATTGAGTTTTCCCCAAAAAGAATCTTCTTATTTTCAGCCACTATGTTTAGATAATAGAGTTTTCAGTTACATGCTCAAATATTCTCACACTGAAGTTACCTTTGTGCGGGCCATGTAGTACAGTTGGTATAGTGCCACTCAATGGATGGGATATTTACTTATTCTATTGCAATACTATGCAATACTTTTATTTAAAATCATTTGATACACTATGGATTAGTGTGTGCTGGACTGAGCTTAGTTCTCTTGACTTATATATCTATTTGTATGTGGGTGGCAAACACTTGGTTTATGTGCTTTCATGGCAAGTCTGTAAGTGGAGCATCTAAATTCCCAGATCATCGTTTAAGGGTTGTTTTGGTTTTTCCAAATGAACTTCAGAATTAAATAATCATACTCTACCAAAAATGCCTGCTGTCAATTTGATTGAGACTACATCAAATCTGTGCTGCATAGGTTTTTGCCAACTTGACCCAAGCTGAAGTTATCTGAGAGCAGGAAACTTCAGTTAAGAAAATGAGACTTGAGGCCCCAGGGGGTGGGGAGGTCTGCTGGGGTTGGGAGATGGGGATATCCTCTTGAAGATGGGGTGGGGAGGAGGAATAGGATGATGAGCAGTCAGAGGGTAGACCAGGAGAGGGATAATGATGGGACTGTAAAAAAGGATAGAAGAATAACATAAATAAATAAATAAAATAAATAAATAAATAAATAAACCTGCCTCTATAAGATGGACTGTAGGCAGTCATGTAGGACATTTCTTAATTAGTCATCAGTGAAGGAGAAAGCAGCCCATTGTGGGTGGTGCTATTCCTGGGCATATTGTCCTGGGTTCTATAAGAAAGAAGGTTGAGAAATGATGCACAAGCCAATAAGCACAGTTCTTTCACGGTCTCTGCATCAGCTCCTGCCTCCAACTTGCTCCGCCTGCATGAGTTCCTGTCCTGACTTTCTCCAATGATGAACACTGATATAGAAGTATAAGCCAAATAAACCCTTTCCTCCTCAAATTGCTTTTGGTCATGGTGTTACATCACAGCCACAGAGACCTTAACTAAGACAAAATCTGTTGACTAATACAGGCACACATCCAATATTAACAATATTGGTCTTTTTAATCAATGAACATTTTATATTGTCCTAACTTTTAATCTTGTTTTAAATGTTTTCCTTGAAGTATATGTAGTTTTCATCGAAAGTGTTTCTCCCACTTTTTATTAGATTTACCATGATGTGTTTTATGCTTCCTGGATGTAACTACACATAATTTTCCAGGTTTTCCACTAATAATTTCATCTTCTGTTTGTGGCCTTATTTAGTTGACTTATTCTAGTATCTATGTTTCAGAATCACTTAAAATTCTAAGTAAAGAATTAAGTTATCTTTGAGTCAAGAAATTACTAATATATATATATAAACATATGCAAATTTTACTGGTTATGCTAATCATTTCATTAGCCACCTTTTACTTTTTGTATCACAAAGTAAGTCTAAATGATTCTGCAAAA
Source organism: Mus musculus (assembly GCF_000001635.26). Taxonomy (NCBI): domain Eukaryota; kingdom Metazoa; phylum Chordata; class Mammalia; order Rodentia; family Muridae; genus Mus; species Mus musculus. The sequence continues at coordinate 125,097,137 of NC_000076.6, read as the reverse complement.
TAGTCCAACACCCACAGCCTCTTTTCAAGATTCCTACAGCTGATAATTTTACATTTTTATGAATCATTTAAGATGAATTTAATCTTTAAAATTTGAGAAACAGAATTAGCATCTTTGATCACTGAAGAATCCTAGAAGCAGCATTGATCCCGGAGCTGTGGGAGCCCTAACAGCTGAATGTTTACCTTTCTCCAGTTTTTCAAGGCTCCACATGGAAGGCCTTTGTTGCAAATGTGTGTTTATAAAGGACACATGATGAGCTGTAGAATTGATAAAGTGGTTCAGAGCACAGGCTGCCCTTGCACTGGACCCAGTTTGGATTCCAGCTCCTTCATGGCTGATCATGAATGTCTAACTACAGTTCTAGTGAGTCTGGCACCCTCTTCAATCATCTTCAGGCACCAGGCATGCACATGGTACCCTTGTATCTGTGCAGGCCAAATATTCATACACATGAAGTGAAATTAAATAATCATTTAACAAACGTTAATGCCTGGGGGGGGGGTACAACAGGAGGTAATGGCGAGATATGGGAATGTCATCCCATTCTTGTTAGCTGGGATAATCTGATCACACAAGGAGTGAAAGCTAAATACCTTAAAGCATAGTGAATGAGTATGCACTTCTCTGCTCTTTTTCCTTGGAGAAGACAAAGACAATTCTATCCCTGGAAGTTTCAGTAGCACTATACGGATGTCCATTGTGATGCCACATGGTAGACCTTCTGTAGGTTGATGGAGTTCTATTACTGTTTAGAGCATGTGATATTGTGGTTACATAGAAATTGTCACTATATTCTGGTTTTACTGGAAGGGGCTGTAGGGAGGGAGCAGGAGTTAACTTGCAGCCACCGGTGTGGTGATGCTCAGAAGATAAAGCCTCAAAGATGTTGTGAAAAGCAGTAGAACACATGCACTGAGACCCTGTGTACGTATGCGTGTGCATGTACCCTCTCTCTTTTCTAAATCAGACAGGAGAATCTCATCTGTTCTGTTCTCCGTATGCCTCGTTCACTTTGTTCATGTATTAAAAATATATTATAAAAAAGTATAGAAGCATAATGTCCTTATGGGATTGCTGAAACATGAAAGCAAATGATACATCTGTACTGTAGCTGCTTTACCCAACATCTGACACACTGTACACAGCCAATGAAGGTGTGCATTTATGTGATAGCTTAAATAGGAATGGTCCCCTTAGGTTTATAAGACTTGAGTGTTTGATTCCCTGTTGGTACACTGTTTAGGAAGGATCAGGAGGAATGGTCTTGCTGGAGGAGGTATATTACTGTGAGTGGGCTTTGATATTTTAAAAGCTCTCATCTGGCTCAGTCTCTCTCTCTCTCTCTCTCTCTCTCTCTCTCTCTCTCTCTCTCTCTCCCCTTCTCTCTCTGTCATTCCATCTTGCCCATAAGATGCAAGCTCTCAGGTATTGCTCCAGCGTCACACTTGCCATGTTGATCATGGACTAACCTCTAAAACCATAGGCAAATTTCCAATCAAATGCTTTCTTGGATCAGCTGCCTTGGTCATGGTGTCTCTTCATAGCGATAGTAACTAAGACAATGTATTAAATTAGAATCTAAATGAGAGCCAAGCATGTATTATTTAGCCAAACAAACCTTTAGGCACAAAGCATAAGACTGGCTCTTATCTTCTGTTGCACAAGAATTGTGCCAAGAAAGAGTATAATGAAATTTGAAAAGGCTTTCTTTCTAAATGAACATTTTTCTTGCTGCATAGGCTATGACCTATTAATCCCCTAATCCTTAAATCTCCTTACATACCACAAGGAAGGGAGTGTTACATAATTCAGAATTAGTGCTTTTTTCTTATGTTTCTTGAATATCCTTCACTAGGGAGAATGCAGAGCACCAAGGAGAAGACCTTGGTGTCATTGACTCCACAACAACAATGCTATTTTGAGCAGTGAAAACCAATTTATTCAAAATGAAGAAAAATGTAAATGCCTCCTATAAAGAAATTAAATTAATGTTAGGTACTAGAACACAGATGTTCTGTGTGCCATACCTATGCAACCATGTCATTAAATTCAAATCTCTAATTAACAGACATCTGTTTCTTGTTCGATTTTGAAATGATTCATTGAAACTATTTGCAGAAATAAATATACTTGTGAAGAAAAAAATGCTTCTGACCTTTTCTCTCCTATTTTTTTTTATTTTGTTATTTTTAAAGTTGACTTGATGACTGAGTCTGTGACTCAGAATTAAGACATCTCTGACACCTCAGAGTCTGTTTTCTTGGTTTCATATCTTGTTCTAACAAAATAGTCTATACCTTAACATAACACACTGTAATATTAGGTCATCAAAACAAATTGCTGAAATTTGTGCACAAGGTATTCTAATTAATTTTATAAGAACTGTGGATTAGCTAGTAATGGTTAGCTTCTATTTATTTAGAAATATTAATGTTGCAACTCATTTAGGTAAACATTGTTGTCCATCCATCTATGAGAGGGCTATATTGAAGGAGAGAGACAAGATATATTGGATATTGAATAACAGAATTTAATCAATCTGTAATCGTAACAGCAACTTTAAGATATTGGTAGTTAGATTCTCCAAATCCAGGTTTCTCCTTTACATTGGTAATGGCTTGAGACAAACATTAAGAAGTCCTGTGAAGAGTTCCAATACAGCTAACATGTGTGCCTACAATATACTATTAAACAGTCATTTAGTGTATTAAATTGAAAATCATTAGCTAAGATTTGTCTCCATACTTTTGAATCACTACAAAAAAACCTCAACATTTGATTTGTATACAAATGAGCTAAAACTACCCTAGGAATGTAATTATCAGTGGATTTTAGCCAACTACAAGAAGCTGTGCCTAGCAATCATAAGGGCAGTAACTTATCATATCATGGAGCTGATCAGCCTATCAAATGTCAAGCTCTAATCAATCTGCAGGTGTCTCTGTTCCTTGGTCCAGGCTGTAAAGCTGAGTTTTCACACTGTTGGGAGAAGCTGTCTGTACTTCCTCTGGTTTTAAGCATATGCCTTCATCTCTCCTCAAACAAATCCCGCTAAATTCAACTTGTCTGAAGCTTTTCTTTCATAGTTAAGTTTCTGTATGTTGCTTCCTAAAGGTTGGAATTTTCTTACATTCTATTGAAATGCTACAAGCAAGAAATTTAATGTAGTGTCTTCAGTAGGAACAGGCGAATGCTCTAATGTCAAACACTTTTTCAACATCTAGTGAGATGATCATGTGGTTTTATTTTTCTTTCAGTCTTTTTATGTGGTGGATTATGTTAATGGATTTTCATATATTGAACCACCCCTGCATCCCTGAGTTGAAGCTTATTTTAATAACAGTGGATGGTGTCTTTGATGTGTTCTTGGATTTGGTTTGTGAGTATTTTGTTGAGTATTTTTACATCATTGTTCATAAGGGCAATTGGTCTAAAATTACTCTTCTTTGTTGAGTCTTTGTGTGATTTAGGTGCCAGTGTGACTGTGGCCTCCTAGAATGAGTTTAATAATGTTCCTTCTGTTTTTATTTTGTAAAATAGTTTGAGCTCCTCTTGGAAAGTCTTGTAGAATTCTGCATTAAAATGATCTGGTACATGTAGCTGTGGATTTAGCTATATCCCTTTGGCTTCCAGAGTATTGCACATACTCACGCACCCCAGGAGCTATCTGTTTTCATAAATGAAGACACATACACATTAGCTTATTTTAGAAATGCCTTGGCCATCTCAAAGTGTGAGTAGTTCTATTCCTCTGCCTGGCTATCATAGATTTCCCTCTAGTACTTCTGACTCAACACCCTCTAAATCTATAATCTATCTTTGCTGCCCTGTTCTTTCGGGACAGTCCCTTAGTCTTTGATGCCCAAAACACTTGTAGGCAGCCCTTTCAAGGGCCACATTACGTAATTCTCACATGCATTTTGGATATTTTTCCTTCTGCAGTTCTAAATATGGGAACACATTTGAGAGCCGAATTCAATTGATATACCATTAGAATGAACCAATCCCTAACAGGCCGAGGACTTTTTTGTTTAGGAGACTTTTAATGACAGCTTCCATTTCCTTAGGGGTTCTAGGGATGTACTTGATATTGATTTAACTTAGTAATTGGTAGCTGTCTGGAAAATCATCCATTTCATTTAGATTTTTCAAGTGTGTTGAGTACAGGATTTGAAGTAAGACCTACTGGATTTCTTCAGTGTTGATTGTTATAACACCTTTTTCATTTTTTACTCTGCCTTTCAGTTGGTTTGGCTAAGGGTTTGTATATCTTGTTGATTTTCTCAAAGAACCAGCTCTTGGTTTTTTGATTCTTTGTATTGTTCTCTTTGTTTCTAATGGATTGTTTTTAGCACAGAATTTATTTCCTGCCATCTCATATTTATTTCTCTTGGGTATATTTGCTTTTTATTTATTTTTTGTTGTTTTTGTTTTGTTTTTGTTTTTTTTCTTTTCTAGAGCTTTCAGATGTACTTTTAATTTTTTGCTGTGAGAACTCTCCAACACCTTTATGTGGGCATTTAGTGCTATGAACTATTCCCTTAGCACTGCTTTTACTGTGTCCCATAAGTTTGGGTCTTTTGTATCCTCATTTTCATTGAATTCTAGACAGTCTTTAATTTCTTTCTTTATTTTTTCCCTTCCCTGACCCAGAGATCATTCAGTAGAGAGTTGCTCAGTTTCCATAGGTTTTCTGTTGTTTCTGTTGTTGTTGAAATCCATCTTTAATCCATGGCAATTCAATAAGATGCATGGGGTTATTTCAATCTTCTGTGATGCATTAAAGTTTTCTCTGTGACACATTGTATGGCCAGTTTTGGAGAAGGGTCCATGAGGTGCTGAGAAGAATGTATATTCTTTTGTATTTGGGTGAACAGTCCTATAGATATCTGTTAGGTCCATTTGAATCATAACCTCTGGTAGTTTCATTATTTCTCTGTTTAATTTCTGTCTTGATGACTTGTCCATTGAGGAGAGTGTGGTGCTGAGGTCTCCCACTATACATGTACGGTGCTCGATGGGGGATTTACGTTTTAGTAATGTTTCCATTATGAATGTGGGTGACCCTGCATTTGGGGCATAGATGTTCAGAATTGAGATGTCCTCTTGGTGTTTTCTTTCTTTCTTTTGATGAATATGAATGAAGTTTCTTTCCCTGTCTCTTTTGATTACTTTTAGTTGAAAATCTATTTTATTAGATAGGAGAAGAGCTACTCCAACTTCTTTCTTGGGTCCATTTGCTTAAAAAACTTTTTTCCAGGCCTTTATACTGGGAAAATGACTATCTGTGTTGATGATATGTGTTTCTTGTATATAGCAGAACTATGGATTCTGTTTATGCATCCATTCTGGTAGCCTGTGTCTTTTTACTGGGGAATTGGGTCCATTGATGCTAAGAGACATTAATGTCCAATGATTGCTAGTTCCTGCTACATTGATGTTGGTTGTGGTGTGTGTGTCTCTGTGTGTGAGTTTGTGCGTTTCTCTTGTACTGTATTTAATGGTGTGAAATTAGACTATTTCTTGTATTTTCTTGAGTGTAATTTGCCTCATTGGGTTGGAGCGTTCCCTCTATTATTCTATGTAGGGCTGAGTTAGTGAAACAGTATTGTAAAATTTGGTTTTGTTATGCAATATATTGGTTTCTCCATGTATGTTGATGGAAAGTTTTGCTGGGCATAGAAGTCTGGGCTGATACCTGTGCTCTCTTATGGTCTTCAAGACCTCTGCCCAGGTTCTTCCAGTTCTCAGAGTCTCAGATGAAACATTGGGTGTAATTCTGATAGGTCTGCCTTTATATTTTACTTGGCATTTTCCCTTGTTGTTTTTAAAATTCTTAGTTCTATATATTTAGTGTTTTGCTCATTATGTGGCAGGATGATTTTCTTTTCTGCTATAACCTGTTTGATGTCCTTTAAACTTGTATCTTTATAGGTATCTCTTTCTTTTGGGTAGGAACATTTTCTTCTATGATTTTGTTGAAGATATTTTCTGGATCTTTGAGCTGGGTTTCCTTCTCCTCCTCCTCCTCCTCCTCCTCCCCCTCCCCCTCCCCCCTCCTCCTCCTCCTCCTCCCCTTCCTTCTCCTTTGCTCCCTCCCCCTCCCCTTTCTTTCTTCTTCTTCTTCTTCTTCTTCTTCTTCTTCTTCTTCTTCTTCTTCTTCTTCTTCTTCTTCTTCTTCTTCTTCCTCTTCTTCTATTATTCTTAGGTTTGCCTTTTCCATAGTGTCCCAAATTTCCTAAATGTTTTGAGTCATGAACTTTTTAGAATTTGCATTTTCTTTAAAACTGATTTCATCTATTGTATCTTCTATACCTGAGATTCTCTCTTTCATCTCCTGTATTCTGTTGGTAATGGCTAGTTTGTAGTTCTTATTTTCTTTCCTAGGTTTTCCATCCCCAGAATTGCCTCAGTTTGTGTTTTCTTTATTGCTTCTATTTCCCTTTTCAGGTCTTGGAGAGTTTTATTCATATTCTTCATATTTTTAATCACATTCACTGTTTGTGAATTCCTATATTTCTTTATATTTACTCGCTTCCTCTTTAATGCCTCTACCTGTTTGAATGTATTTTCCTGTATTTCCTTAAAGGAAATATTCATGTTCTCTTTAAAGGTCTCCATCATCCTTAAGATCCTTTTCTTGTGCTTCAGTTTCTTTATGATATCCATGATTAGTCATAGCAGGATAGCTGGGCTCTTGTACTACCATATTGCCCTGGGTCTTGTCAATTGTGTCTGTAAGCTGTCAATCTGGTTTTTCCTGGTGTTGCGTGTGTGATACTGATGGCAGCAATACTTCTTGGTGAGGTGTGGGAAGCTGTGGGCCAGACAATGGAAGTCAGGGTACCTCACTCTGTTGGCTGATCCTCAGGTAGACTCTGCAGGCTGTTTCACTGATGGACCCATTCTTCAGGCTGTGTACCCGTCAGACCTGTCAGGGTTTTACGCTGCTTAGTTTTGGAGCCCCCAAGATTTCCCCAGGGAGGTAGGAAGCTCTCGGGGTTCTGCAAGTTATCTTCTAACCACAGAGCAAGAACAGATCTAGACAATGTGTCTCAGAGGACTAAGCACCAAACCACTCACCTCTGCAGATTGTCCCTTGAGGACCAGCTGGGATGGCTGAAAAGGATGGGTGCTGGGTAGAGGGCAGATTCTACTAGGATGTGTGGTCAGGCAGGCTACACTATTTTGTTTGGGCACCTCCCAAAGTTTCTTCAGGTAGGCACGGCACTCTTGGGATTCTGCATGTCCCCTCTGAACCAAGGAGCAAGGACAGATTTAAACAATGTCTAAGTCAGTTTCTTAATGTGCATATTTAGGAAATTAGAAACATTTCCACTGATCTTTGAGTAAAAACTTAAAGTAAAATAAAATGTGCATCCTCTGGTGGTGGCAGGTGGGGGAATCCTCTATAAAGTACCAGAGGCCTGGGAGGTGAGAGACTGTCAGGACTCAGTGGTGGATGACCTTAGCCAAAATGCACAACAGTGGGGAGAAGGAACTTGAAGAGTCTTCTTCCAGTAGATAGACAGGGCCTAAAATAGAGGAATGGGATTACCAACCCACAGTCAAAATTTCTGAATCAAAATTGTTCCTGTCTAGAAGAACTGCAGGGACAAAAATGGAGAAATGAAAAAAAGGCAGTCCAGTGAAAAGCCCAACATGGAAATCCATCTCATGTTGGGGGTGGGAGCACCAAGGCCTGACACTATTGTTGACTCTATGATGTGCTTACAGACAGGAGCCTAGCATGGCTGTCCTCTGAGAGGACCTACCAGCAGCTTACTGAGACAAAGAGTTATTTACACCTAATCATTTGACTGAAGTCAGGGACCCCTATGATTGAATTAGGGGAAGGATTGAAGAAGTGGAGAGAAATGCTACTCTATAGGAAGACCAGCAGTCTCAAATAACCGGGACCCCTGATAGCTACAAAAAACTGAGCCACCAACCAGGCAGCATACATAGGCTTATCCAAGCCACCTTTCCTGTCTGAGCACCCCCCCTTCTGCTCTCCCCACACATAGATAGCATGGGACTACCTGCCCTGGTCTTAGTGAGAGAAGATGTACCTAATCGTTGAGAGACTTCAGGTCCCAGGAAAGGGGGATGCCAAGTGGTGGTGGGGACCATCCTCTCAGATGCAAGTGGGAAGAGGAATGGGGTGAGGAACTGTGGAAGGGGGGGACCAGGAGAGAGGACAAAGGATGGAATGTAAATAAATAAAATAATTTAAAAAATAAAAAAATCACCCAAATAATAAATAAATTTTAAAAAATGTATTCAGTGAGCTGATCTGATGTTTAAGTAAATGCTCCACTATGTTCATAGCAGCCTTATTTATAATAGCCAGAAGCTGGAAAGAACCCAGATGCCACTCAACAGAGGAATCGATACAGAAAATGTGGTACATTTACACAATGGAGTACTACTCAGCTATTAAAAAGAATGAATTTATGAAATTCCTAGGCAAATGGTTGGACCTGGAGGGCATTATCCTGAGTAAAGTAACCCAATCACAAAAGAACTCAAATGATATGTACTCACTGATAAGTGGATATTAGCCCAGAAACTTAGAATACCCAAGACATAAGTTACAATTTGCAAAACACATGAATCTCAAGAAGAACGAAGACCAAAGTGTGGACACTTTGCCCCTTTTTAGAATTGGGAACAAAATACCCATGGAAGGAGTTACAGAGACAAAGTTTGGAGCTGAGACAAAAGGATGGACCACCTAGAGACTGCCATATCCAGGGATCCATCCCATAATCAGCCTCCAAACGCTGACATCATTGCATACACTAGCAAGATTTTGCTGAAAGGACCCAGATGTAGCTGTCTCTTGTGAGACTATGCTGGGGCCTAGCAAACACAGAAGTGGATGCTCACAGTCAGCTATTGGATGGATCACAGGGCCCCCAATGGAAGAGCTAGAGCTAGGAAAGGGATCTGCAACCCTATAGGTGGAACAACAATATGAACTAACCAGTACCCCCCGGTGCTCGTGTCTCCAGCTGTATATATATATATCAGAAGATGGCCTAGTTGGCCATCAGTGGAAAGAGAGGCCCATTGGTCGTGCAAACTTTATCTGCCTCAGTACAGGGGAACACCAGGGCCAAGAAGTGGGAGTGGGAGGGTGGGGGAGTGTGTGTGGGACTTTTGGGATAGCATTGGAAATGTAACTGAAATAAATATCTCATAGAAAATAAAATAAAAATAATAAAATAAATGAAATAATTGTATGGAGAGTATTTCCCAGTGACCTCAATACATAATATACATATATATATATGTATTTATATATTTATATATATTTATATATCTATATCTATATCTATCTATCTATCTATATATATATATATATATAAAAGCATGCATGTTCATCTTTTTCTTTTGTTTTCAGAAAGATTTTAATTTCCTTACTGCTTATTTCTAAGAGGACAATTACTTGGAAACTGAGCGCCTGCATCCGGGACATGTTCTCTTAGGGGGCCAAGAGGTGCTGATGGAAACATTTGCAGGATCATTTCTTCTTAGGTTTTCATACTACATTCTCTCCAGCTATGTCCCCCCAGAGTGTTTAAATGAAAGCATCATGGTGCAGACACATTGACGGCTTACATGAAAATTTGTAGCAAAAATGTAGAAGGGGGGTGGTTGGAGAGAGAGGGGAGAGAGAGAGAGAGAGAGAGAGAGAGAGAGAGAGAGAGAGAGAAACATACTACATGTCCTGTATCTAATCAGCCCCAAAGAATGCTTCATAGAATTGCCTCTGCTACACAATGTTTCTAACAGACTGACTACTCATTGCATGGGAGACCCAAGCTAGGTAACTGTAATTGTGTTCATTTATTTTACACACTCTGCCCTTTATCCCAGTTTTCTAAATATGTGTAGCTACCTGGCCTCTAAGGAGCACCACAGCTGACTAGCTAAGACTGAGGACAACCCTGAGCTTCTTCATTAAGGTCTAAAGTCATAGTTTCTAACAGCCGAAATGTAGAGGACAATCTAAGAACAGCATTGAGGAATTTAGTAAGAGATGCTCTTAGCAGGAATTAGATATGCTTGCTATTAATTTTACCCTCTGTGTCTTGATTTCCAGAAAGTGTGCTACTCAGTAATACTGATATGTTTTATTTTTTGTAGCTTTTATATTTTTGGATTAATTATATTAAGGGCATAGCCGATCCTAACCCTGCATTATCTTTAACAATAGTGCAGAGAATATTTCCTTCACGGACTCTCATCTTTTTGCTGAACATCAAAAGTCGAAAGAGAAAGGTTAGCATTAAAATGGGCATAAAAATCAAAGAAAGTAAATGTTCTGTGTAAGCATTAAATCCTGTGACTCCTTTTCCTTAGGCTTTGCTTTTTGTAGGTTTGCAATCTTGTAGGGAATCTGAGGCAGGAGGGCAGCTAGGTATATTACCATGCTTTGTGAATACCAAAACATTATAGAATTAACTATATATTACATGTCAAGGGCAACACAGTTAATAGTCTTTCCTTGTTTTGTTTTTAAACACATCTATTTCATGGCCAACTTCTAAGATTACTGGATATAATATTATGCTATAATTTACTAAAGTAATTTGATGTTTGCAAATATCACTAAGAATAAATCTAGGGCATTTGGGCCCAGACATGATGATGATGGCTAAAAATAACTACTTCTGTGTGTTTTTATTATGTCCTAGGTTTCTATTATTCAGTTAGTTTGTTTAATATGGGTAGATGTATTTTACTTCCACGACTCATTTGGATAATTCTTCTGACTTCTTGTGTTTTGCTACCCTTGTGTATGTATGTATTTATAATGTACTCATACACTGGAAAATATAATTTGTAACATTTCACTTCATCAACTGAGATTAAAATACTGAGACTATTCAGACCTAAAGATCTTAAAAAGGATCAAAATTCATTTTTTATGTGATTACTAATGTGGAAAAATTTCCCAACTTTTTTTTTTAACCAATACAAACTTCCATCTGAGCATTTTCTTAGCTTTCATTAGTCAAATATATTGGGCATAATTAGTACAAAATGCTATGATTTGATAATATCTACCAAATGTATTATATGTGTATATCTTTATGTTTAGGAAGTATTCTGTACTAGTAAATTAGCTTGTTATCAAAATTTCTGCTGAAAGTGCTACTGGATATTGTGTATATAGTGCTTCAATATACTTGCTCACATGTAAATAAATCTGTGCACCTTGGGAAGGAAGAATAGTTTTAATTAAATGGCTAAGTCAAATGTAATCAAATGAATCTCTACACATGGTGAATCTCTGCTCTGGGTCAGAGACCTGAGGTGAGAACCCAAACCATAACCACTGATTATGAAGACAGAGAAGAGAGGCTATGAACCAAGGTGCACTGGCACCTTCTAGGGCCTAGACCATATCCTAACACTAGGACTTAACCATGGCTTTCCCACCAGATTTCTGGAAACAATCCAGCACTACGATGTTTTACATTCTGCTTGGTAAGTTCATGTCAGACTTCTGCCAACAGAATCTAAGGTAATAATTGTATACTTTTGGAGTGGATACATTAGTAGTAATTTGTTAAACAGTGTAGTACGTTGCCATCTCCATCTATCACTGCTATAAAGACATTGTGACCAAAAGTAGCTTGGAGAGAAATGGATCTAATTGGCCTACAGTTCTCTGTCACAGTCCATCATGAAAGGAAGTCAGGACAGGAACTCAAGGCAGGATCCTGGAAGCAGGAAGTAAAGAACAAGTCATGGAAGGAGAGCTACTTTCTGACTTGACATGATTTCTTATATAACCAGGACTTTTCACGCAGGGTTGTTACTGCCTACCATGGGCACCTACATCAATTATTAATTAAGGGAATACTCCACAGATTTGTACAGAGGCCAATCTGAAGACAGCATTTTCTCAGCTCACTTTTCTTTTGCCAGATGACTCTAACTTGGAACAAATTCACTATAAGCTAGCCAGAATAGACAGCAATAGAATACAGTACAAGCTGGTGCCTACGGAAGAATGCTACTGTGCCAATTGCTAAAATGTGAAATGGCTTTATAATGGACAGGTTAAGGAATGCCATGAAACACATAGACAGCCTTTCATAGATTTTCAGTGAAAAAAATATATATTAAAGACAGCTAGCAAGGACTCCAAAGAAAGTCAGAAGCATTATAGGGAAGAATTAAATAATGACAGAAAAAAACCAAAATTTTCATGAAGTAGCCTTAAAGGCATTTCTGATAAAATCCCAGAAGATGATGCTATTAGAAATTGCAGTTTAGGGATCCTAGCATACCGAACATTGTGTAATGAAATTGTGATCCAGAAGCATGCGAAGAGCTATGCGTAGAAACATTGGGCATTGACCGCATGCTTTAGTTGGACCATCTAACAGCAACCACTTCAATCAAGACAGAGGCTTTGTACAAGGGCGTGGCTAATGTTGTAGCTGCTAAGTCCCATCATTTCCTGAAAAGCAGGTACCCAGGGGAGGAAGCTTGCTGTGGAGTTTGAAGGCTCCAGAGTCTGAGAGCTAACACATTCTACAGTTGGACTCTGAGGGCCTGAAACAAGGATGCATGGCTGAGGAGAAGATCCATGTACCAGCTAAAGCATCCAGAGAGTAGTTCCCCTGCCTTTTGTCATGCTTAGGCCCTCTGACTTGGAGGAAGGCTACAAACATTGAAATCACCTATCTACTTTGTTCATTTTACAAAACCACATGCTAATCTCTTCTGCAAAAGCAACTAGGCACAAAGAGGAAATAATACCTAACCAAAAATCTGGCTATGCCAGGGCCTAGTCAAGCTGATAAGGAAAACTAATCACTGCTGGTGAGTGTATCAAGCATAAGTTTAAAGAGAGTCTTTGTGTTTTTCTTATTCTTCCCAAGAAGATACAAAACCGAAGTATAACTTGAAGGATGAAAAATTTTTGAAGATTTGGAACTCTTCTAGCCTACTTAGTTGGTAAAAGAGGCTAGATTAAAAAAAAATCTGCATTAGGCAAGGTTGCTCTCAAGAATTAGGTGTATGTATACAAAAGGTCAGAACAGTCAATTGTCCAGATGGCTCTGAGAAGAGATAACAATGTGATTCATAGATTTATTCAGCTTTCTCATAAAAGAAAAACCTTGAGAGGAAACTGTGCAGGAAGAGTTAGCTCTCAAAGGAGTGAGCACTTGTGACATATGAGGATGACTAACCAGAGTCTGAGAATTTTGTGTCACTAGAGAAACGACTCACCTAGAACGGATGACACAAAAAAGATGAGCAAGAGAAAGTAACTTGGTATATGTCCCCAAATTGATCATCAGGAAGATGGCTTGGGAAACTATTCAGCTGTAAACACAACCCATCATCCATGGAAAGTTCAGATACAGTCAGAAAATCAGAATGCTCAGTGCACAGACTCAGAAACCAGAGGCAATTATTCCCGGGGTTACTTGTTAGGCTTTTGGAACTCCTTGGGAGCTTTGATTTTTTGTTTTGATTTGATTTTTGGTTTTGTTTTTTTTTTTGTTGTTGTTGTTGTTTTTTTGTTTTTTTTTTTCTCTACGGCTTTCACCCTCCTTGAACCAAAGGTCTATAGCTATTTTGTGAACTTGTTTTTCTCCTCTCTCTGAAGTATTCAGTACTACTGTCTCATAGAATGCTTCCAATAAAATCTGTCTCTCTTTCTCTCTCTCTTTCTGTATGTGTGTATATGTATGTGTGTATGTACATATGTGCGTTTTTTTTGTGTGTGAGAGAGATAGAGAGAGAGAGAGAGAGAGAGAGAGAGAGAGAGAGAGAGAGAGAGAGAGAACATATTCTAGAAAGCGATAAATGATTTCCAGTGAAAAACAATGATTTTTCTTTAATGCTGCCTGGAAGTTACCAGCTTATTAGAAGTCTATGAATTTGAAAATGCTCACTCTGCAATGGCAACATATGACAGCTTGAATTCTGGAGCACCCTGACATTAGGTTAGATATTAGATAGTTTTACTCTTGCTACACACAGCTTAATTTGGAGAACCTACCCAATAAGGAACCCATCATCTTAGAACCCTTCATTTTAGTTGCCAGTTGTGTGTGTGTGTGTGTATTAAGAATGGGTGTCCTCCCTCTTTCAGTTATCATATATCACCATCAGTCCTTCACATTTGGGCTCAGATGTGTTACTCTTGTGCTAGAATGTCAGGTTTCATACTTGTTCAATGGAGTAGAGCTAGAGAATATTGGGTAGTTGTTTAGAACTGGCCCCTCATTGGGAGCTGCCTTATCAAAACAATTTGAGAGAGAAAATATTTGCTTTTACTCATATTTCCAGAGGGCTTTGTCAATAATTGTCTGGAGTGCAAATTAGAGCAGAGATGTTTAACTAATGGAAACCTGGAAGGAGTGAGAGAGGGACATAGGGAGACAGACAGACGGACAGATAGAGATAGAGATAGACATAGAGATAGATAGATAGATAGATAGATAGATAGATAGATAGATAGATAGATAGATAGACACACACATATGGAGATAAGGAGATATGGAGAGAGGGATGGAAAGGTAGGATATTTCTATTAGTGAGCTTTCTCCTATTTATTTTTTCTTATTCTGCCCAGGCTTTCATTTCAGAGTGTGCTTTCTGCAAAGTTAATTCTTTCTGGATCTAGCTTTGCAGATACATCCATAGATACACTTTCACAGGCTAATCTCAAACCTACTAAAATGACAATCAAGGTTGTCATCACAAATATTAAAAGTAGTTGCAAATACAGGAAAGCTAATGATTCCTTGTTCCACATGCAATGGCCAAGCTTGGTCTTCAACCTGGCACTTCCTGGAAGAGGCAACCTCAACTGAGGAGTCAACCAACATCGGAGTGACCTACAGTCATGTTGGGGTGGGGTATTTTCTTAATTATTAATTGATGCAAGAGAACCAAACCCACTGTGGGCTAGAGCCAAAGCAAGTAGGCATGGGCTGTATAAGAAAAGAAGATGACCAAGTCAGAGACAAGACGGTGAGCTGCACCGTTCCATGGTCTCTGCTTCATTCTTGCCTTGGTTTCTTTTATTGAGCTTCTCATCTGACATATGCTGCCCCCTTTAAAATTAAGTGTTCTATAATAGCCAGAGAGAAGAAAAGTATGACACTATAGCTAGAGGCTATTGTGATTTTGGGATACTGAGAATGGGTTATCTTTGATTTGTTTGCTTTTTGAAATACTCATCTTTCAAATATTTATCAATGTAAATGACATTAGAAACACAGGCAGTATCATTAATGAGGTACAGATGTACTGAACTTCTACTATTTGTCTTAGTGAAGGTTTCTATTGCACTAGACCACACCTGATAGAAATGATCAGAGGTGCAGATTATATTCTGTAGTATGCATCTTCCTTTTGAGAACACATAGGTTTCTAATTTCAGGATGGCACATAACATGATGAAATACCATGACCAAAAGCAAGTTGGTGAGAAAGTATTTATTTTTAGCTTACACTTCCACCTCGTAGTCCATCATTAAAGAAAGTCAGGACAGGAACTCAAAAAAGGGTAGGAACCCAGAAGCCAGATCTGGTGGAGAAGTCATAGATGGATGCTGCTTACTGGATTATTCACAAAGCTTCCTCAGCCTTCCCTCTTAGAGAACTCAGGACCATAAGTCCAGTGGGGACATCACCCACATTGATCACTAATTGAGAAAATGCCTTACAGCTGGATCTCATGGAGGCTCAACTGAGACTCCAGCCTCTGATGACTCTAGCTTTTATCAAGTTGACATGAAATCAGACAGTAAAATATTCCAATTATGTTCTCTGATGTGGTGCAATACAAAAACAAAAACAACAACAACAACAACAAAAAAACCCCAGATATACCATGCCTACTTCCTGAGAAAAAGAAATGCATGAACATTAAGGGAAGTAAAAGGAAATTAAAATAGCATAAATAATATCATTGTAGTAAAATGTCAGTACAGGTAGGCATAATTTGTGACCATATAGTAGTAATTGGATGGACTAGATGCAGAAAAACTAATGCCTAGTATATTTAGAGTGGAATGGTCATTAGGAGGCAATGAGAAGGAATGACTTCGTGTTTTCCTAACATTTTAGAAATACACAGCTCATTTAAAATTCTTTATTTGAGAAGTACACATAAAGCTGCTGGTTAAAAACAAGTAAGCAAATAAACAAAGACAATGGCAATGTTAGTATGTTTCCACACAGTGACTTTCATAGGCTTCTGACAAATCAGATTCTCAAATGCTACCATAAGCTTCAGTAAATATACTTTTGCAAAATATCTTTAACTTGAGAGAGTTCAGGGAAGGTGGCAGTAATAAAAACTATTAGTTTTTCAATCTTATTATGCAAATTGAAAAGTCTATTCAACCTAGTAGTGAATCCTCAATGGCATTAGTAAGCTCTTGTGATTGGAGAACAGAATATTTGCATTTTTCAATTTGAGTACCCTAGAGTGCCAGACAGTTTGTACTCAGAACCTTAATGAGTAAAAATAAATTTTGATATTAAGTTTGCTTAAAATGTAGCCCAGAAATGACAAAACAGAATTCTCCTATCCATCCTTTCATTAATTCAGTAATTTAATTCTTGATTTGTTGAAAATTTGTATAGAATTAAACACAATCCCAGGTATAGAGGACACGTAAGTGTATAGAGCTTGGGGAGTCTCAGTGTGTAACTGAGAGGATTGGTAAGTGTTCTGATACAGTGTGCCACAAATATAAGCAGGTTTGCTCTGGTCTAGTCCAAGGATAAATCCTGTCATTTTCCAGAGTTTGCCCTGTGATTTAGTCAGTAAAGGATGCTCACTGGCAAGGCAGAGAATCGAGCAGAATGGAATTTGAGGGTCACCATGACATTTCACAGCCCATCTCCAGCATTCTTCCAATAGGGTCTTCTAAAACTTGGAATCTAACATTATGGTATCTATCCTTTCTTAATAGCATCTATCTGAGGTAGATGTATTTTCCCAGAGACAGGCCAAGGATCATGCTCAAAGCACAACTTAATGGCATGATGGTCTATCTATAGCTCCTCTGGGTTCTTCTTCTTTTACTGACAAGAAAGGTAGTTTTTAACACCTGCCCAATTCCATTTGCAAACTTGTTGTCAAAGAAATTTTCCTTGGATGTCTGCCCTGGAACAAAACTTCAGAAGACATAAGTAACAGATGTGCAGCTTGACCTTCATGTGGGTTCTGAACAACTGGAGTCTGGGCTATCCCCAAAACTGTTGACTATAGGTGGATATGTTGTCCTAGATGGGCTGCCTTGTCTGGCATCAGTGGGAGAGCAAACGCTCACAGAGACTTGAAGTTCCAGGGTGAGGAGACACCCAAGGGGGCCTCCATTTGCCCAGAGGAGAAGGGGAGGGGAGATGGGGAAGGACAGTAGAAGGGGGTGGCCAGAAGGGGGCCAGTGAGTGGGATGTAAACGTAATAAGTAAAAAAGAAAAAAATTAAATTAAATATATAAAAAGAAGACAACACCAAACTATTTAAAACCTGTTGAGATGCTTCTGGGAGCAATTCTGCTTTACTTCCTGGATGTTTGGTTCTTGGCAGATAGCAAGGCATGAGCCTAAACTACAGATCATAGTGCAGCCTTCTGTAAGATGTTGGAGATGCTAATTGCACAGTGTTCCATTGTGTCACACATTTAATAAGAATGCATCTTGGGTTGTCACTCACATACTCTAAGTGTGTCTTCTCATTGGTGTTTTTTCTTTGCCAAGCCAGTTCCTAAGAATGTACATAGCTTCATTCCTCCAATCTCAACCAGACTGGTCAACAAACACAATTCTATTAACAGAATCTTTTCTTTTTTAAGTTGGAAGAAAACACAAAAGTAATTCAAGAACATCTAATTTCTTGATTATTTCTACTTTGAAAATTTTCCTGCTGTTGATTGTCAGGTTTAAAGTACTAGAATCGTATAGAGATAAGCCAAGAAAGCATTAGAAATGTTCTCAGTATTGTCTAGAACTACACACTGAAATACCACAGTGACAGAGATTCCTAGAGTCCTAAAGCCTTATTGTATTTCTGACATACCCATGCAACAGTATAACCATCCCTTGAGCAAGTATGTTGTCTTCCCAATTTTTATGAGTGATTACATCAAAGCAAAGAGTATTTGGACAATACCATGGATGTTAAAAGAAACAGGAGGCATGTAATTTGAATTCAAACTATTGGTTTTTAATTCAAACCCTTGACTTCTAGTATCATGCTACAGTACTGCTACATACTGACCAGGATTGTGGATTATAAGATGGGGCCCCTGTGGGCCACTGGGTGAGGCAGGACATGAGAAGTTTGAATGTGCACCCTATGCCTCTACCAGGCAGAGCAGAGAATGGAGTGTGGGCAGGCTCTGGCCCAGGACAGAAGGGAAAAGTTCAGGGCGGGGATACTCTGGCTGGTTCTTCCGGGGGTGGGGGGGGGGGAGAGTCCTAGGCTTGCTCAGGGTTGGTGGCTTGGCTTGGTTTGGTTCCCACGGGAGGTTAGAGCAGCTAGTTAGGGGAAGACCTGCTCCATTGCTTCAGAGAGAGAGGAGGGGGCAAACAGCCTCTTTTATAGTGGGCTGGTCTACCTGGCTGTTGCCCAGTAACTGTGGGCATGGAGTCCAGACAGCCTACAAGACTGATGGCTGCAGAATTATGGAGCTGGGGTCTTGTGTCAGGAGCTTAGTGTCTATGAGCATGGCAAACGGGCCTTCCGGTCTTGCAGATTAATTTGCTGAGACTCTGGGGTTTAAGGCTAACTCAACCAGGACACAGGCTGCCTTTCACAGTCCCACACAGAATAGTTTAAAAGAAACTTAACAGTAACCAAGAGGCCAGTGTGATGGCTCAGCCATTAAATGTGCTCGATGCTTGCCGACTTAATTTTGATTTCTGAGATCCACATGTGGAGGAAGAGAACTGACTCAAGCAAGTTGTCCTTTGACTTCCACACCAACACCACCTCACATGTGTCTCCCTCTTCCCTCAAGAGTAAGTAAGAAAATATAATACCAAACCAATGGAGATCAGAACTAGGGGTAGTGATTATTGTGTGTGCTCTGCTGGTGTGGCTCGCCTGTGGAAATCTGTTCAGATGTTGTCACCACTGCCATATCTGCACATCTAGAAACACTGTTATTAACATAAAGGCTAATATTTTCTCTCTTCTTTTGTAGCCTTGTTTTGCTCAATGCCAAGGACCAAACCCAGGACCTTGCACATGCCACACATGTGCTATATCACTGAACTTACCTAGGCTAAAAGGTCTTGTTTCAGTCAAGTATATGTGTCTCTAGAATTAGCTGGTTTCCCGGTGTAGTTTACATCTACAATATCTTATTGCTTTTCGTTTCTTGATGACATTTTCCCACCTAGAGCTCAAATTCTAATCACTGTTTGTACTTTGAAAGTTCAGATCTGTCCCTGCAGTGACACAGATTGCCTTGTTGAGCCTCATGAGCCCCCAAAGAAAGGCTTACAGTCAAGACTGGAATAATGACTATCTACTTCTTGGACTGTGGATTCTATTTAATTCCTGCCTTGTGCTGCAGTGGGATAGAGTACCATTTTTTCAATGTCTAGACCAGTGATTCTCAGCCTTCCTAATGCTATAATGCTTTAATACAGTTCCTCATGTTGTAGGGACACCAATCATAAATTATTAGGTTGCTACTTCATTACTTCATTTTGCTACTATTATGAATTGTAGTGTAATTATATGAGATTCAGGATATCTGATATGTGACCACCAAAGGGGTCATGGCCCACAGGTTGATAATCTCTGATCTAGACACTGAAAAGCTCATTGTACTTTGGGAAAAAAAAAAGATTAAACTATTAAGCAGATCTTTAAATTCTTTTCTGAAACATTTGTGTCAACTACTATAAAATTTCCATTTAATTTTTTTTCTCACTATCCTCATATTGAAGAGGCTCTCTTGATTTCTTGGATTTTCTTGTTTTACCATCAGATCTCCCCACACCCTTTGCCTTACCTTACCATCACTCACTGTACACCATTCCACCCATCTGTCCAAATTCTCTGCCTTGGTACATATTCCCTTATCAATCACTGCATCAGTTCTATCTTGCCACTAAGCCTTCACCATCCCCAGGGCTAGAGAGCAAACCCAAGGCTTCACACCTGCCAGGTATACTCTCTGACCTGAGTAATAACTCTGTCCTACTGTTTGCTTTTGTATATTTCTTTTCATTAGATCAAATTCATTCAGAAGGAAGAGTCTAGAATGTATCTGGTATTCTAAATTATTTTTATTTGTGGGGATATTTTAGTCTCTTAAATTTCTATATATCCCAATCCTATTTTAGTTAGTAATGAAATATCAATAGATTAAGCAACAATCACTGGTCTCTTGAAGATGCCACGATAGCAATGCAAAATTGATGACAACAACAAAGAAAAGCCGATTAATTTTATAACTAATTGATAATGTGCAAGGAAGACAAGGCAAAAGAAAAGGGTTAGAATACTCTAAAACATTTAAATATTATTTTAGTATAATCACAAGCATCAAAATAAGTAGATAGAAATAGGCATTCAATAAGATTTACCATTTTTTCTTTCATAAAAATGTAGCCTATTTTGAATTTTTTTTGTGATGTGGATGGGACATAAATGAGTTTATGCAAATTCACAAATACTTAAATATAAAATATTGGCTCTGTTACCATTGATAGCAGAAGTAGTAAGACCTGGAACCCATTGGGAAAAATGAGGCAGCAAATGAAACCTGTGCAGGATAGGGAAAATTTATTTCTGAGGCCTTCTATGTAGTAGAAGCCTTGACAAAGGGAAGCTGTTTTGTTTTCTTGACCTTTATATAATCTTCAAGGCAATGGAAAATTGTAGTTCTTCATCATTACTTGGACAAAACTCATATGAGCAAGTATTATTTATGGCATTAATTTCCTAGAAGATATGTTATACTGGGCTAATTTACCCTGTGAAGGAACGGATGTGGTCGACTAAGGCCCATGACCACTTTTTAGGCTGTAGAAATGGATGAAGTCCAGTGTTACAAATATAATTTTCCTGGTATAATCTGATTCCACTTTGATTAGATGTCAGATAAAGGAAGCAAAGCAGGCAGAATGTCTTCTCTGATAAAACCACATTGTGATTATAGACCTTCGTCCCTGCTCTTCACTCTGTAATCCTTGCCAATGTCAGTTGGGCTCGGGCCCTGAATACTCATGAGACCTTGAATCCCATTTAAAAATAGTACCACTGTGTTGTTCTTCTCTTTATCAGCATAATGTGGAAATTGAAAATGGGAATTCCATTTGGTGTCTAGCACAAGATAGAAACATGACATACCCATTTATTTAAGCTAATATGTTCAGTTTCAGGATTCAAGAAAAGCAAATCAAGAGCAAGATTGCCATGCCTAAGTTAAAGATAGTGCAGGGATGTGACGAGGAAGCTTGCAAGTGTATGCTTGATGTTGATGATGATGATGATGAGAGAAAGAGGGAGAGGGAGGGGGAGAGGGGCAGAGAGAGGGGGAGGCAGAGGAGGGAGGGAGGGAGGGAGGGAGGGAGAGAGAGAGAGAGAGAGAGAGAGAGAGAGAGAGAGAGAGACTTAAAGGATCCTTTTGACCAGAAATAGAGTAGAGTGGCTTTTTGCTATTTTGTGGAAACGCCATTACTCAGAAAGTAGATCATAAAACAGCAAAAATATTGAAAGATAAAACTTACAACTAGCAACATTTCAGTGAGAACTTGAAAGTCAGGCTAGAGATTCACGCATTGAGTAAACTGCTTGAACAGTGGAATATCAGAATCTTAATCAAGAAACTAGCAGAGGAAGCAAAGACACTCAACACTATGTGCCAGACATGAGTAGTTCACTTGGTACAAAACAGGGGTATACATTTTACCCTGGAGTTTTGGGGAATGACCTTCACTTTGAAACCCATCAGCATCTTCTTGTCTTGTGCCTCACATTGGTTCTAATTGCCGCTATCTTGGCTACTGAGGCTTTGCATAGATGGTATGGCTGCCTCCTTGATTATCTGGCTTTATGATTTTCTATTGCAGTCTTTACTTGGTGCCTTAGTGTGTTGAACACTGAACCCCTCTGCCTGATATTAGTCTACCAAAGGGTGGTCCTTGTAACAAAGTCTGGCTCTCTGTTAGTGACAGATACTTAGTCTGCAAAAGATGCAAAGAGACGGTTATATTTTACTATCCCTATTACATTCAGAATGTACTGGCAATCTTCCTTACAGTTCAATAGCTTTGAGGTGCCTCCCTGGAGTCTTTGATTAAGCTCTCTCTTTAAGGTAGTGGGGACATTCTTTAGTACAGTGTGCTACCATCTAAGAAGGAAAACTTATTGCTCCTTGCAAAACTCTCAGCTCTCCTACAGAGCACAATGCTGTATGCATTACAACAACAAATATTTCATGAATGGGTGGGAAATAAGCTAAGGTTTTAGAAGATCTAAATCAAGGCAAGCCTAAGACTTTGTGCCCTGAAGCTTAGAATCACAGGGCACCTAGACAAAAAGGTTACCTCTGAGTTATGGCAGCTATGCTGATCTCAGATATTTGGTGGCCCCTTTCTTAGGGTATGAAGAAAACCACACAGTGGCATCTAATTGTTATGTTCTATGATAGTTTTCTTTCTGTGTCCTCTGAAGGAAGATACCAATGAGTGTAGACTGAAAATAAAAAGGAGACAGCTTCATATGTTTTGAGCTTCTAAATTGAAAGGGGGAAAACACCTTTGTTAATGCTAAATAAATGCTATAATTAGATTAAGGATGATTTAAAAGGTTTTATTGATCTTTGTAGATTTATATTTAGAGAAAAGATGAAAACAAAGTTTTCTTAGACTAATTCCCAAATGAACCTTCTTACCAAGTAAGAATGTGAAAATGAGTTTTTATAGTGATAGACCCCTGTGAACATCCATGCAATGATTTCCTAGTTATGATGTTATGAGTTAACAAAGTAAGAATTGTTTTTGTACTATTATAGCATTTAAAACATTTTTTATAAAGAAGAAAATGACACTGTAATCCACATTTGGTGACTTCTCGATAGTCTAGTGGACCAAATTGGGGTCTGAACTCCCTTCTTAGATCATTTTATTAGCTATACATACCATTTCTCTCTCATTTTTAAAAATAAATCTTAGTTTTATAAAAGGTGTGCCAATTGTTTTGGACCAAAATGCCATTTTGCAAAGGAAGCCAATCTCCAGGTTTGGCATAGGTTGTCTCAGAGTCTTCTGTATCAGTCAACTTTACCAATTGTAAGGTAAACTTCCATGAATGATAATCCCTTTTATACTAGACGTTTTGTTGAAACCAGAGGGGAGTGTACCATTTTATCTACTGAGACATTTGAGAAGGACAGGTCGGTCTTCCATTACACATCTACCACTTGTTGCACGTCACACATTCCTTTAGCATCACCAGCATCGTGAATCAAATCCCCATGAGAGTGTCTAAAGTGGTCCTGCATATAAGACACCTGGCCAGTGGTGACCTCTTTCAGTTGAACTCCAGAGAGCAATGCTCAAGTGAGAATATAGCATGGCTGTCCTCTGAGAGGCTCCTCTAGCAGATGACTGAGACAGATGCAGATACTCACAGCCAAGCATTAGATGAAAGTCAGCCATCCCTATGAAAGAGTTAGAGGAAGGATTGAAGGAAATGAAGGGGCGGCAACCCCATAAGAAGACCAACAGTGTCTGGAACCCTGGGAGTTCCCAGAGACTAAGCCACCAACCAAAGAGCATACACAGGCTGGTCTGAGACCACCTCCCCCCCCCCCCATCCCAGCACATATGTAGCAGAGGACTGCCTTGTCTGAGTGGCCTCAGTGAGAGAGGATGTCCCTAAATCCGTAGTGACTTGATGTTCCAGGGTTGGGGGGAGGGGGGAAATACCCGTGGGAGGAGGATCCTCTCAGAGTTGAAGGGAGGGAGGGGGAGGAACTGTGCAAGGGAGGACTTGGAGGGGCAACATTTGTGGTGTAAATAAATAAAATAATTAATTAATAAACCAAAGACTTGTCTAAATATAAATTTAATAAAACCAAAAAGTTCATGATACTAAGAAGATAGGCAATGGAGAATTTACATATTGCTAAAATAAATTCAATGAAATATATTTAACTATGTGTACCAAACCCTCTCAGAATGTGAAAGAAGAATGTAAAGTACAAATAAAATAGTCACAGAGGCACAAGGATATGGTGGCAGAAAGTGACAAATCCTGTTTGACCACAAAATACCACTAATCAGGCATTGAATGAGCTATGCACATAACTCGGACTTTTAAAATTTTAATTCAGAGATATTGCATCTTTTACCCATATATAATTATGAAACAAGAGTCTTTGTTCTTCAGTGGCTTGCTTGTGTGGCTTTGCTTCTATGTGAGTGTAATGATTTCATGACACGAGCTTTTGGAATCCACTCTTGATGAGACGCCATATGACTGCACTTTTATTTCAAATTCTTCTGCGATTCTGAACTTCTGTGGGCTAATTTAGTATAAATTTGAATGTATTTGTCATAAAAAACAATAGGACTCATTCCAGAATGTGCCACTTGGTTTCTGGAGACTCTTTTTTTTTTCATAAATAATGACAAATTTCAAAGTAAATGACTTTGCCCCTTTCTGTAGGAATCTCATCCTGTTTTCACGTTCACTTACCAAGTATAAGAGATGACAAGCGTCCTTTGACAAGGTTTTAATTAGTTTCCATATGTGATACTTTTTATACCATGTGGTTCTGAAATTTTCTTTTTGTATGGAAAAAAAAGTCCACTTAAACTTGTTTAATTATTTACCTGCATCTGATCTGATACTCCCCAAACAGATGGCTTTGACTTTTTTTTTTTTTTTGCTTGTTCATGTTTCAGTTTTGTTTTGTGTTTTTTTTTTTAAAGCTTTGCTCCCACTTCAGCAAGTCAGAAACACTAGCTTGCTTTCTGAGGAACTATAGTGAAGAGAGAGAGAGAAAAAAGAGAGAAGATCAAGTGGAGGTCAACAGAAGGATTTTCTGCAGTTAAATTCAATTACAGGCAGTGACTGAAATGAATTCAAAATTGCCTTTCTGGAGGGAGGACGAATGTTGTCCTCTGGTTTCTGACAGCACCATGCATGTAGAGCCTTGTCAAAATGAAGTGAAATTTGACATCTTGTTTTTCGGTTTTCCTTTACTGTGGGATCTAGGTAGGGATGGATAGTACTGGTTGGTTTGTGCACCGTGTCAGTTCTATAGTATCGGCAACTAGCACCCAGTTGGGTGAGGACAGACTACTTTCCAAGGGAGCTGAGACAGTATCAGTCAGGGTGATTTATTCTGGCATATTTGAATCTTTCCAGTTCTTCCAGATTGTGTGCTACAATGTCCCTGAGGAGTCAAAGAACAATCACCCAGTTCTCATGTTCTTTGGTCCAGGCTGGTCTTGTCCCTGGCAGAGAGTAGCAACCAGAAACTGTCAGCAAGAATGATTCCAAACACTCCAGAATGTATAAGCCAATCTTTCCACAGTGTCCTCCTATACTTCTGCCTGGGAACATGTCAGCCCGTGTCCTCAACTACAGTTAGAATCATCCACATACTGTGTAATGTATATGCTCACAAAGTTCTATCCAGTCAAGGTCAAAGACTTTGAAACCGGTTTTCCTCTTACCAATATCACATCAGCATCTCCAGTATCTTTCACCCTCATAACTTTCTGGTTTCTCACTGTTTTTTGGCTTTAGTGGGTATGGGCATTTAGCATCACTTGAAAAGTTGATAGTTTGCTGTTTTATTGATGCCACCTGCCTTAGTATCTTTCCTTGCTGCTGTGATAATATACCCTGAGCAATGCTACTTAAGGGAGAAAGGGCTTATCTGATCTCTTATCTTGATCTCAGGATATGGTTTGTTGCAGGGAAGTCAGGGTGCAGGGACTTGAAGCAACTGGTCAAGAGAGGAATGAGTTAGTACATGTATGGAAGTGCGCAGTTTGCTTCTCTGCCTTTAGGAGCCATGATCTTCTGCTCAGAGAAACATCTCCCAAAGACATTCCCTGGGGCAGGCTAGAAAATTGCTCACTTGACTTTTTACTAGATTGGGTCAAGTTGTCTAAACTTATCTTACTTGTCCTGGAATCTCTCTCAAGTCTTCTCCACCTCGTTTAGCTTGATGACTAGAAAATGATTTTGCCTACCAGCTTATGCAAAGTTTGATGTCCTCTATGCCCTTTATTTCAGTCCCTGATAGATAAACTGTAGCTCTCTGTCTGCTGATCATAAAGATACATGCTTTTCCCTCCCAGCTCTCCATCTTTCTCGTGACCCACTTCCCTTTCAGAATTCTTGACCAATGCATTTCTGCCACTTTTCTAGTTAAAGACAAGCTAAAAAATATTCTTGATATAAAGTTTACCAAGATTTTTTTTTCTTTTACGGTGTGGCTTATTTAGCTCTGATCCTTATCCATGCATAGGAGATTCTACTAAGAACTATATCTTTCTCATTCCCAAGATGCACATCTGATGAATGTATGATTGATTGGCCTTTCCTAAAATCTAGCTCCTATTTACTGAACTTTAAAAAGCAAACCACTTGGAACGTGCAGGAGCATGTGGTGTCTTTCAAATCGCAGATGTCTTGCTCAGCCTCTGCAATCTGCTTCCCATGTAGATGCCTCTCTGAGTGCCTTCAGAGGAAGCCTCCACCTGTTCAGAGCTGGCTTTCTTCGTCTCACCTCTTGGTAGTACCTGTGATTCACTTAGTTTTGATATGGCAGTCTTTATTCACCTTCAAGTTGTGAGTGAGACCTGTCCTTCACAGATCGGGCCAACTGTGATAGTGAAGAGGCAACCCATCCTTGGTACTGAGATTTTCACCAACAGCCTGGGAGCCGCCCAGGGAGAGGCCCTTTCCATCCACTAAGGTTGCTTTCATTTAATTCGCTGCTGTCTCACAGCTCATCCACAGGCTTTTTACAAATCTTGGAGACAACCCACAGCATCACAGTCGGCCAGATCTAAGAAGGACAGGTCTCACACGTGACCTTGAAGGTGAATAAAGACTGGAATCTGGAAGCTAAGTGAATGACAGGTAGAACAGAGATGTGAGATAAGGGTTCATTGGTTCAGAAGACATTTTTACAGCATGTATCTAGGGAAGTGTGAAGCCCTATCACCAGGCAAATAAGTGCCGGCTGGTCTCACATAGCTGAGGGGGTCCTAAAGAAAACAGTAACAGGCCCTGATACAGCATGGAAGAGACTTCAGCATGTCTATCAGTTCATTCATCAATAAATAACATGGGGTACAACAGTAGCAGGCACTATATCCCATCTTCGCCTCTCTGATTCATAGAGATCCATTTTCTCGAACCACTCAGCCTCTTCTGTCTGGTGCACTATTATTGCAGTAGGACCATGTGTACCCCCCAACCTTGATGGTCTCACTCGAGGTAGTCTACATTTATTAGCCTGGTTCAGGCTCAAGAGAGTCACCCTAGCCTGCTGAACTCATTGACAGAGCCAGTACCTTGGTTCTCAGAGACTGCAGGCCATGACTCTGGCCCATGCCTCTTCATCAGTTGTGTGTGGCTGATGAAAGGGCCCTTGTCTGCACAAACCATTTCCACTCCCTATATTCTTCACACAACATACTCTGGAGGATAATTTGCCCAGTTCTGAGTCAAGTTGTATCTTTTTTATATGTATTATTTTATCATTTATGTCTCCTATAAGCTGTTGTGCAAGCTTTAAAACCTTTCAGCAGTTCACTACCACAGGATTTGACTGTTTAGTTTTGTCCCTGGGCATCCTGGCTTGGCACAATTTCTTGACAGGTCTCCCTTTGAGTGACTTCTTTTTCTTTTTCTTCCTTTCAGCCTCAGCTCCCATGACACTTTTAGCACCTTACAAATTTATAGTTTGATTTCTATCATTCACATCTTCCACAGCCTCTCCTAATTAATAAAAGATGATAAACCCCCACAGGACTCATTAAAGCCATTAAAAGCCTACATAAGCATTAGGTGCATGTTGGTCCTGTCTTTTAAGTTCCCTGTAAACACAGTCCCACTTGGCCTGATAACATGGAGAACAAATACTGCCTCTTTCATAACTAATTCTGCAATGTCTGACTTCTCTATCATCGTGATATTTATTTGACTCATGTCCGGCAATACCCAAGTATCCCTAATAGTTCCTCTGAGCCAGCCCACCAAGAGCTAAATTTTCTCACATTGGCTCCAGTTATGTAGCCTTTCTCTCAAGGTGAGATGAATAGTTATTCTACTCGGTATCTCTGCTTCCACAGTGACTTCCAGCGAGCATCCAATCCATCTATCTTCATATCTCAGAACATCACTATGGAGGTGCTAACAGGTTCTTTCATTCTTTATTTAAAGGCTTCTTCAACTCAAGCCGCTGAGAGACAGAACACTCCTGACTATTACACTCTCTTACATTTATTTATATGCTACCTGTCTGCTTACCGAACCATGGATTTTCCTTCTTGCTGTATAAAAGTTTGGATCTGAGTGCATCTTTTATCACTTTTACCTTGATCTCTTCTTCCTCACTATTTGCTTCTTTCCATGTGTTTCAGTCTTGCAGATCTTAGCCTCATAGTGTAGCTCATGGCTCTTTAGCATATAGCCAACTTTTATTCTGTTTCCCTTGGAAGCTGCCAACTGTAACCGATGGTGAGTCAACGTGTCTGTCTCCTCCTCTATTGCAATCTCCTAACCAAATCAGAGGCAAATGTGGAAGTTAAAAACTGCTGAACCTCATTTGCGTGTCTTATTACTGACAACAAAGGCTGTGCAACTGATCTCATTGACTCCTCCAGAGTCCATCCAATCCATGCTATTTTTATGGAGTGCAATGCATTCTTTAGTGTATCCGCTGTTTTGGAGGCATCTCTGTTTTCTTGTGTTTTCAGTTTGCTTGTTCAGTTCATTGTTTTTTTTTTTTATTTTTATTTATTTATTTTTGCACTTATTTGGTTCAACAGCTACAGTATGTGAAACTTTTCCTGGGGATACCATGAACATGAGTCTATTCACCTGAGATATAGAACCAAAAATAGATTTAAATAATACCACCAAAGTATATTTGGTGAGCCAATGAATTGTGGGGGCTATTTACAGGAGTAGGGGTAACTCAAAGCCAGCTTGCATCACTGAAGAACACAATTCCTCATGGAACCTGAATTCCTGGAGCTCTCCACCTGAGTACCAGGCAGCTCAAAAGTTCAGAGTATTTTCTTCTCCCAGTATATGCTGAGTATGAGCCCTTGTGGGAGGGAGATTTTGAGAATCTACTAAATCTGAGGGATTTCCTAAAACGTCTGAGTTGTTTACTTTCTCAGTCTTGTCCAGCATCCCTTTAAAACGTCCTGAGTCTTAATGAGTTCCCCATCAGAATGGAATGCTTTTGTGTGGAGGAGGAAATTGCTGCCCAGCACATACACATTTCCCCCTTGACAACATTCCCTGGTGTGTTGTTTTTAAAGTATAAATTCTAAGTCACCCAAGGTTTATATCTTTTAGGTGGATCTGCCTTCCTGCAGTATTTCTTTTTTCCTCAAATTCCCAAGGAACTACTTGGTCACTTATGACTCAACAGTAAATTCATCATGTACTCATCTGAACATATTTATAAACTGACTCTTAAATTGTGCTTTTATATTTGCAGTGCCATGCCTAAAGTGTTTTCTTCTTTACCTTTGTTTCATTTGTTCAGGTCCTTTTCTGCACTGTGTTGGTTTCATCTCATTTCCTGTCTTTCACGTCCTCCTTTCTGTCCCTACAGACATGGCTCACACTTTCTCAGGCCTTATAGTTAGCTATCACCATTAATTTCACTCTAATCATTTCCGCTAATAGTTTGCATTTCTCTTTATCATCCTAATATTTTTTTTTGTATCAGTGGTGGTAACTATAGCTATAGACATAGAAGTGACACATTTAAATTTGAATGGTTTGCATGATGAAAATGTAATTATAGCTCACACAAGGCTGTGGGATGATTCCAGGTAGGCAAAAATGGTTATGTGTCTGTTTCATGTAATTGTGCATGGGCTCTGGATGACAGTCGTAGACACAAAAACCACCAAGCTTTCAAAGTAAAGGCCTATGGGAGGTACCAAGCTTACGAGGCATTGCCTCTTAGCCACTATTTCCTCCCACAGAGTAGCGCTCATATTCACATGCCACACATCTCCTAAACAGTTCTGCAAATTCAACTCCTTGTTTTTCAGTGGCAATGCTGTAGCACAGAAGGGACCAGCTCAGTGACAAATATTTCCTCTGTGAAACTGTCTTGGCTTACAATTTGCTTTGCGGGACTTTTAATTTGGTCGATGAATTTTATCTCTTAAACAAATATAAAATTCTCCCCCATGCCCAGGCATGCCATGCTGAGGCATCCCAAAAGGGAGACATAAAACATAAAACCGTAGCCATCCTTTAACACAATTCTATATCAGCTGAAATTTTCACTCATAATTCTTGACTTGGATACTCCATACTCCAGTTTTTGTCTTCCCTTCTCGGAGAGGCTGCCACAAGGTATTGGACGCTACTTTATGACAAGCTTTCAGATCTCATGGGTCAGATACCCAATGACTGAGGTAGACCCTGTGCATAACAGGCAAGTGCTCTCCTCCTGAGCTATATTGCCGGCTTACAGCTGACCTTAGATGAGAAAATGGTAGAGCAAATGCAGAATTCACCACAAGGTATTTTTCTTCTATTGGGAATATTTTGCTCATGTTGGTAAAACTAAGCTCAGTGTAAACTTCTCCTTTCAGCTGTGAACCCAACAGAAGGCTTTGAGTAAAATTTCGTGACTTCAATTCTATCGTAGGATATCTCTGTATATACAGGCAAAACCAAGAAAAGAATGATAAAATTGAGATGTAGGAGGGTGTTTAAAATGTTGATGCAGTAACAGCATGATTACCTATATGAAGTGATATATATGATGTTGCTTATATGCAATACCCTTATAAGATATAGGGATGAAGAGTCATGGAAAATGTTCTTAAAAATCTCACCAGACTGGAGCCCCAGTTTATCTTCTTTCTGGCACCACTACAAGTCAAAATAATGAACATTGGGTGATGTAGCAGCACTATAAATATTTATAAATATTTATTTAATTTCCTAGTACTATACATTTATATAAGGATTATATGGCTCTTTCCTTTCATGTGTTAGAGTAATAAATGTGTGTCAATAATGATTTGTTTCGTATTCAAACATAATTTCTTGCTAGCTCAAGAAAATTTGTGATTTATTCATGGGCTTTATTGATTTATCAAACAAACCAATTATTCCTTTCTTTAAGTATCAGTTCATTTATTATTAGTGAAATCAACAAATATACCTCATAGAATGTTCTTGTACTTAAAGATACATCAAAGTAACATTACTGATTAAATTATAGTCAATAACATTGATTGCTTAAATCACCAACATTCTGAAAGCACAGTGTGGATCAGCCCTTTCTTCAATACTTTAGCTTATCACAGAAGCTGAGCCCGTGTTCCCTGAAATAAATATGATGGTTATGACACCTGACTCTACTTCAGACTGGTGGTATGCATTATAAATACATACATAAAAGATGATTAATGAAGATGCACAAGAATAATGCTGAATTATAATTTACTCTTATTTGATAACTCTATTTTCAAATGCTGTTGTTTTTGGAGACAAACTTGTTGTGTTGCTTATAAATGTGTATTGATCATCCATCTTTTAAAATATAAGCACCATTTCACTCTATTCCATTTCTGTCATCCTGGAGAAATAGTGTAAGATGAAGAGAATGTTGTTTCCTTAAGCAATAAACAGTGCTAATACTAATAATTATGAGAGTTCAGTTGAGAATAATTGACAAACCCAAAAGGTTGAAGGTCATTTTTGTCAGTATCTGCAGTTTTATAGAAGTTAGAAAATATCTTTCCTTTTTCTAATAAATGGAAAATGAAAATGGAAAATATAAATTCTTTAATAAAAAGCCCTCACATTTTTGAGGTAAAATATATACTGGCAAGCAATTGCATGTCTTATAATGTAGTTCACTGGCATTTGGATCAGTAGAACCCCAAAATAAGTTACCCATCTAGAAATTGTTTTGATTTCTGTGTTTGATCAGCAGGAACACAGTACCTGAAACCGCCATCTTAACTCATAGATAGAACACTGACAATGGGCACTGCCAGGATGAAGCCCTTAAAGCTTCATTTCTTCAATGTGTTGAAGGAAACCTATTATTAAGAGATTATAGTCTCTATGTAGCTTACTCAACAAATAAAACATTGAATTTTTAAAGAGTGCCAATTAGCAACTCTCAACTTAATGAAACAATCTGTATCATTCAGGAGTGGCTCATTGGTAAAAGAATAGTTTCAAATAGATACATAGGTTCTCTATCTTCTTACTTTCTATGATTCATTTAAAAATTTTTCCGGTGAGATCTTTCTTTGTGAAGGCAGGGTGGGTTATGCAAACACAAACGGACTTGTCCGGTAATGTAAAGGCCTGAGTCTATAATTAAAGCATCATTACAGGGGGCTGTGGCTTTGGTAAACATTCTCTCCAACAAGAGATATGTAAGACTTGAGGATAGAGAAAAGCCATTTTAGAACATCAAAAGGTATGAAAGCAGATATCAAGAAAAATGGTATGATTAAGCAAAATTAGACCAAAGTGTATATGAGGATTGTAAAGTGGTAGTTATATCAGCCTAAGGGGTTTTCAACTTTTATTTCAGGGAAGTGGAGAGTCTGTTCCTTGGGTAGCAAAATCAAAGATATTTATTCAGGTCTTTGTTATATATGTATATGTGTATATGTATGTAAATGTATACATATTCACATATACACATCTATATCTATATCTATAATCTATATCTATCTCTCTACACACACACACACACACATATATATATACACACACACACATATACACACACATATATATGTACATATATATATATAATTATTCTTACTGTCAAACAATTTTCAAAATTTTAATGTTATATAGTAATTGATATATCATCAGGCATAACTTTATATTGCAATACTTCTCTGGAGTATGTTCTTTACTTGTTTATTTTGATTTTTCTCAGAGGACCCCCCCCCCTTAACCATGTGGGTTGGGCCCCACTAAGGATGCTCCTGCCTTTCTGTCCCAGGTCCTGTGATTATAGGCTTGTACCATCATGCCTGGCTGCAACATTTACTTGTGATATATTTCAATCTCCATGCTTTAGATATAAATATGAAATGGATTCTATAAATAATAAAAATCATCCATTTCTGCACATCCTCTGTGGGGTGAATGTGTCTCCATTCATTCACGTTCATTCATGTTTTCAACCTAAGAGGAAGTAGCTTGATGTCTCCTGAACTCACTAATGATTTCTCACAAGTCAAATGATTTATGACCGCACAGTCTAGAGCCTCGTTTCTCCAGTAACATTACTCAGTGAGTCTCACTTTCACAGCTAAGCCTTCCTCTGAATTTACAAGGCATCAATACGATCGGGTTCATGATATCCTTCACCGGCCTGTGCAGTCTTGGGAGTTGAATGAGCTAGAGAGGAATCGTGAAGTTGCTATTGCTGGATCATGCCACAGCCGGTAGTAGGAGGTAATTATAGAAAAGGGCGCGATGACTGTCATGATTTCTGATCTGCCATAATCAAATCCCTGCCTATTTCCTCACTGGCAGCACATAAACTCTAAAGCTCAGCCGAGACAGATGTGGTGACGGATAGAGAATAAATGGTGTTTAAAGGGTTCTTCTGCCATTTTTACCTATTGATTTCTCCAGGGTCAAGAATGGACAGGCACCTTCACTGTTGTTAATGAAGAGAAGAAGGTAGCATTGCTTCAAAAGTTCCCTTTTATCTATATTCTTATAGCTATGGGTCTTTCATAGATAAGTGTGTTAACCGTTCTGATTGTGTCACTTTCATGTTTATTAATTATTACAGCAGCTCCTCAAAGCAAGGGACAATTCTGTCAGTTTTCACTCTATCATGTTACATAAAAATGGAAGCTCAGCATTTACATCACCGTATTTCAAAGCCTTAATTCAGAGGCTCAGACTCCAGCCTATGCATAGGAAATACAACTGCAACTTAAATTACAGATGCTGTACCATACACCTCAAAATTCAGATTCTGGGTCTGGGGTGGGAGTCTCACTAATGTATGCTTTAGACATAGACATGATAATGGGGATGAGGAGAGCTCATGAGGCCTCAGACCTACACAAAAAAACTAGGTAACGAATGAATGCTAAGAGGAGGAGAAATGGTATTTCCCAGTGATGAGCACAGCAAGTGGTTATGCAATGTCAAATTTCCAGCCCTGTAAGTATGTGAATACAAGTAACATTATACAGACAATGCAAGTTGTATATATGTATTTAGGAACATAAATGTATATGCTTATATATGTGTATTTAGGAACATATACATGTGTATATGCTTATGTATATGAGTTTGTGTGTTTAATGTGTGCATGTGTGGGCATATGTGTGTATGAGTGTGTGTATGCGTGACTGTGTGTATGTGTGTGTACATATACTTTGTGTCTCTGTGTGTGCATATGTGTGTGTATGTGTGTGATTATGTGTATGTGTGTACATGTGTGCATGACTGTATGTGTGTGTGACTGTGTGTATCTGTGTGAGCATGTATATGTGTGCATGTGTGTATATGTATGTGCATGTATCTATGACTGTATATGACTGAGTGTATGCACATGTGCATGTGTATGTATGTGTGTGTATGAGTGTGTGTCTATGTGTCTGTATGTGTGTGTGTGTGAGTGGTATGTGCATTTGTTCATTTACAATGACAAGTAAAGAAAAGGCTATGAATCTGGGCTGGAAGTGATATATGGGAAAATTTGGAAGAAGGGAAATACGACGTAATTATATTATCTCTAAAAATAAAAACATGACGAAAGACAAGAATTAAACTAAAAGGCTTTCTTAGAATATACCACGGCTCTGGCTCTCTGCCTGTTGCTGGGGTCAGGCATTTCCGAAGGCCACTTACGGGGGGAAAGGTATACTTACACTTCCAGGCCCCGTCGGCCCCTGAAGGGCATCAGGCCCGGAACTAGAGGCCGGAAACTAGAGGCAGGAACCGTGGATAAACCACGCCCACTGGCTCTCTCACTGGCTCACGCTTAACCACATTCCTTACACTAACTAGGACAACCTACTCAGGGCATGGCAACCAGGCTAGCAGTTGGTCCCAGCTACCAATCACTAATTAAGACGGATCCCTTAGAGCCATGCCTGGATATCAACCTGAGAAAGACAATTATTCAGTTTGTACATTTTCTTTCAGGAGATCTTTAGCTGTGCCCATTTGATAGTTAATACTACCAAGGATAGCCACAAAGCCCAAGTTGAGAACTATTAGGTAATAGTATGTGTCTCACACTTTTGGGTTTCAGCATTTTTATTTAACAACAGGAAAGCAGCCATATTTCCCAAATCGCTTGCTATCAAGCCTTGTGGTGTATGTTCGTTCGCTGGATCTGAAGGTTATGCATGAAGGAAATTTCCTACTCATGTTTAACATTGAAACCATCTGCTATGCTCACAAACTTCTAAAATATTTTACATTATTTAATAGGCACGTACTAACATTGCAGGTAAATATGACTTTCTGGTAACAGAGGAAAGTTTGCACCTTTGATGCAAATAAGTAAAATACTCTAGTGGAAATTTTGTGTATTTATGTTCCCTAAATGATTTTTTTCCTTGTTGGAAATGGTTTTGCCATTATTGATTTACTTCTGTTCACAACATTGTCTTCCCATTTACATTAATGGCAGCTTAAATCATAATTTACCAACAGGATGGAAATAGAATCAGAGTAATACATTACCGGTAGTAAGTATTTTCAGGATAAAACATATAAAAGAGTTAGCACAGCACATTCAGGCTTAGGTATAAGGACTGGATTCCAGTCAGTCCTTAACTCAAGGCCTTACTCTGTGTTTGGTATTTTGGTAAGAAATTTAATTTTATTTGTTTCTGAAAGCAATGCATAGGCTGGAGAAGTGGGTTTCTTAAACTGTAAGTTGGTGTAGCAGAGACTCAAACAGGTAAGGCCAGTTGTTCAAGGCCACATAGCACATGAACTGGCTCCAAAGTAAGGCCAGCCTATCAAAACCCTTGCCTTGGGATTGGTATCTGTACTAGCTGGTTTTGTGTGTCAACTTGACATAAACTGGAGTTATTATAGAGAAAGGAACTTAAGCTGAGGGAATGACTCCATGAGATCCAGCTGTAAGGCATTTTCTCAATTAGTGATCAAGGGGGAAGGTCCATTGTGGGTGGTGCCATCCTGGGCTGGTAGTCTTGGGTTTTATATGAAAGCAAGCTGAGCAAGCCAGGGGAAGCAAGCCAGTAAGTAACATCCCTCCATGGCCTCTGCATCAGCTCCTGCTTCCTGACTTGCTTGAGTTCCAGTCCTGACTTCCTTTGGTGCCGAACAGCAGTGTGGAAGTGTAAGCTGAATAAACCCTTTCCTCTTCAACTTGCTTCTTGATCATGATGTCTGTGCAGGAATAGAAACCCTGACTAAGACAGTATCTCATGGTTAGAATGTTGCAGCTCATAGTCATAGGCAAACAACATTCACTAGTTTTCTTTTAAAATAAATCATAGTAAATAGCAAGCAGAGTAGAGAATTACTGTATTGTAAAACAATAAATATCAGTTTCCTGGTATTAAAATATTGGATGTATATGGTGAGAATATAGAATCATGGATCGAGAATGGGAGGGATTAGAGTTAAAGTCCTATGAAGAAATGTCTTTCACTAATTTTATTCAGCTTCTTAATCTAGAAAAACTAGGGAAATACAGAGAACCAATACCATAATTTTTGCTGGACAAAATTGCCGTTCAAAAATGTCTATTAAAAAGCACTTAGCAGGTTGTTTCCTTCATAGCAGCTGCTTCATAAATGCTTCATAGCACCATTAATTAATAAGAATTTTATTATGTAATCAGGTCATATTATTTCAATACAGTTTTCTTTTTTATTAGGTATTTATTTCAGTTACATTTCCAATGCAATCCCAAAAGTCCCCCCCCCACACTCCCCCACCCTCCCACTCCCACTTCTTGGCCCTGGTGTTCCCCTGTACTGAGGCAGATAAAGTTTGCACGACCAATGGGCCTCTCTTTTAACTGAAGGCCAACTAGGTCATCTTCTGATACACATGCAGCTGGAGACACAAGCTCTGGGGGGGGAGGGTACTGGGTAGTTCATATTGTTATTCCACCTAGAGGGTTGCAGATCCCTTTAGCTCCTTGGTTACTTTCTCTAGGTCCTCCAATGGGGGCTAGGCACCAGCATATTCTCACAAGAGACAGCTATATCTGAGTCCTTTCAGCAAAATCTTACTAGTGTATGCAATGGTGTCAGCTTTTGGAGGCTGATTATGGGATGGATCCCTGGATATGGCAGTCTCTAGGTGGTCCATCCTTTTGTCTCAGCTCCAAACTTTGTCTCTGTAACTCCTTCCATGGGTATTTTGTTCCCAATTCTAAGAAGGGGCAAAGTGTCCACACTTTGGTCTTCGTTCTTCTTGAGTTTCATGTGTTTAGAAAATTGTATCTTATATCTTGGGTATTCTAAGTATCTGGGCTAATATCCACTTATCAGTGAGTACATATTGTGTGAGTTCTTTTGTAATTGGGTTACCTCACTCAGGATGATGCCTTCCAGGTCCATCCATTTGCCTAGGAATTTCATAAATTCATTCTTTTTAATAGCTGAGTAGTACTCCATTGTGTAAATGTACCACATTTTCTGTATCAATTCCTCTGTTGAGGGGCATCTGGGTTCTTTCCAGCTTCTGGCTATTATAAATAAGGCTGCTATGAACATAGTGGAGCATGTGTCCTACTTCCTGGTTGGAACATCTTCTGGATATATTCCCAGGAGAGGTATTACAGGATCCTCTGGTACTACTATGTCCAATTTTCTAAGGAACTGCCAGACTGATTTCCAGAGTGGTTGTACAAGTTTGCAATCCCACCAACAATGGAGGAGTGTTCCTCTTTCTCCACATCCTCACCAGCATCTGCTGTCACCTGAATTTTTGATCTTAGCCGTTCTGACTAGTGTGAGGTGGAATCTCAGGGTTGTTTTGATTTGCATTTCCCTGATGATTAAGGATGTTGAACATTTTTTCAGGTGCTTCTCGGCCATTCGGTAATCCTCTGGTGAGAATATTGTTGTTTAGCACTGAGCCCCATTTTTTAATGGGGTTATTTGATTTTCTGGAGTCCACATTCTTGAGTTCTTTATATATATTGGATATTAGTCCCACATCTGATTTAGGATAGGTAAAGATTCTTTCCCAATCTGTTGGTGGCCTTTTTGTCTTGTTGATGGTATCTTTTGCCTTGCAGAAGCTTTGCAATTTTATGAGGTCCCATTTGTCGATTCTCGATCTTAAAGCACAAGCCATTGCTGTTCTATTCAGAAATTTTTCCCCTGTACCCATATCTTAGAGGCTTTTCCCTACTTTCTCCTCTATAAGTTTCAGTGTCTCTGGCTTTATGTGGAGTTCCTTAATCCACTTAGATTTGACCTTGGTACAAGGAGATAGGAATGGATCAATTCCCAATCTTCTACATGATAACCGCCAGTTGTGCCAGCACCATTTGTTGAAAATGTTGTCCTTTTTCCACTGGATGTTTTTTGCTCCCTTGTTAAAGATCAAGTGACCATAGGTGTGTGGGTTCATTTCTGGGTCTCCAATTCTATTCCATTGGTCTACTTGTTTGTCGCTATACCAGTACCATGCAGTTTTTATCACAATTGCTCTGTAGTAAAGCTTTAGGTCAGGCATGGTGATTCCACCAGAGGTTCTTTTATCCTTGAGAAGAGTTTTTGCTATCCTAGGTTTTTTGTTATTCCAGATGAATTTGCAAATTGCTCCATCTAATTCATTGAAGAATTGAGTTGGAATTTTGATGGGGATTGCATTGAATTTGTAGATTGCTTTTGGCAAGATAGCAATTTTTACTATATTGTTCCTGCCAATCCATGAGCATGGGAGATCTTTCCATCTTCTGAGATCTTCTTTAATTTCTTTCTTCAGAGACTTGAAGTTCTTATCATACAGATCTTTCACTTCCTTAGAGTCACACCAAGGTATTTTATATTATTTGTGACTATTGAGAAGGGTGTTGTTTCCCTAATTTCTTTCTCAGCCTTTTTATCCTTTGTGTCGAGAAAGGCCATTGACTTGTTTGAGTTAATTTTATATCCAGCTACTTCATTGATGCTGTTTATAGGGCTTAGGATTTCTCTGGTGGAAATTTTAGGGTCACTTATATATACTATCATATCATCTGCAAAAAGTGATATTTTGACTTCTTCCTTTTTAATTTGTTTCCCTTTGATCTCTTTTTGTTGTTGAATTGCTCTGGCTAGGACTTCAAATACAATGTTGAATCGGTAGGGAGAAAGTAGGCAGCCTTGTATAGTCCCTGATTTTAGTGTGACTGCGTCCAGCTTCTCACCATTTACTTTGATGTTAGCTACTGGTGTGCTGTAGATTGCTTTTATCATGTTTAGGTATGGGCCTAGAATTCCTGATCTTTCCAAGACTTTTATCATGAATGGGTGTTGTATCTTGTCAAATGCTTTCTCTGCATCAAATGAGATGATCATGTGGTTTTTGTCTTTGAGTTTGTTTATATAATGGATTACGTTGATGGATTTCCGTATATTAAACCATCCCTGCATCCCTGGAATAAAACCTACTTGGTCAGGATGGATGATTGCTTTAATGTGTTCTTGGATTCGGTTAGCGAGAATTTTATTGAGTATTTTTGCATCGATATTCATAAGGGAAATTGGTCTGAAGTTCTCTATCTTTGTTGGATCTTTCTGTGGTTTAGGTATCAGAGTAATTGTGGCTTCATAGAAAGAGTTGGGTAGAGTACCTTCTACTTCTATCTTGTGGAATAGTTTGTGCAGAACTGGAATTAGATCTTCTTTGAAGGTCTGATAGAACTCTGCACTAAGCCCATCTGGTCCTGGGCTTTTTTGGCTAGGAGACTATTAAGGACTGCTTCTATTTCTTTAGGGGATATGGGACTGTTTAGATCGTTAACTTGATCCTGCTTTAACTTTGGTACCTGGTATCTGTCCAGAAATTTGTCCATTTCGTCCAGGTTTTCCAGTTTTGTTGACTATAGCCTTTTGTAGAAGGATCTGATGGTGTTTTGGATTTCTTCAGGATCTGTTGTTATGTTTCCCTTTTCATTTCTGATTTTGTTAATTAGGATGCTGTCCCTGTGCCCTCTAGTGAGTCTAGCTAAGGGTTTATCTATAATGTTGATTTTCTCAAAGAACCAACTCCTCGTTTGGTTAATTCTTTGAATAGTTCTTCTTGTTTCCACTTGATTGATTTTGATCCTGAGTTTGATTATTTCCTGCCATCTACTCCTCTTGGGTGAATTTTCTTCCTTTTGTTCTAGAGCTTTTAGGTGTGTTGCCAAGCTGCTAGTGTGTGCTCTCTCTAGTTTCTTTTTGGAGGCACTCAGAGCTATGGGTTTCCCTCTTAGAAATGCTTTCATTGTTTCCCATGAGTTTGGGTATGTTGTGGCTTCATTTTCATTAAATGCTAAAAAGTCCTTAATTTCTTTCTTTAT
The DNA here is from genome assembly GCF_000001635.26 of Mus musculus. Taxonomy (NCBI): domain Eukaryota; kingdom Metazoa; phylum Chordata; class Mammalia; order Rodentia; family Muridae; genus Mus; species Mus musculus. The sequence goes on along the minus strand of NC_000076.6, from coordinate 125,056,377 downwards.
TCCTTCCTTGACTAAGCTATCTTTGAGAAGTGTGTTGTTCAGTTTCCACATGAATGTTGGCTTTCTATTATTTATTTTGTTATTGAAGATCAGCCTTAATCCATGGTGATCTGATAGGATGCATGGGACAATTTCAATATTTTTTTTAATATTTTTTATTATTACGTATATTCCCCAATTTCATTTAGAATGCTTTCCCCAAAGTCCCCCATACCCTCCCCCCCACTTCCCTACCCACCCATTCCCATTTTTTGGTCCTGGCGTTCCCCTGTACTGGGGCATATAAGGTTTGCGTGTCCAATGGGCCTCTCTTTCCAGTGATGGCCGACTAGGCCATCTTTTGATACATATGCAGCTAGAGTCAAGAGCTCTGGGGTACTGGTTAGTTCATAATGTTGTTGCACCTACAGGGTTGCAGATCTCTTTAGCTCCTTGGATACTTTCTCTAGCTCCTCCATTGGGGGCCCTGTGCTCCATCCAATCAATTTCAATATTTTTTATCTGTTGATGCTTGTTTTGTGACCAATTATGTGGTCAATTTTGGAGAAGGTACCCTGAGGTGCTGAGAAGAAGTTGTATCCTTTTGTTTTAGGATATAATGTTCTGTAGATACCTCTTAGATCCATTTGTTTCATAACTTCTGTTAGTTTTACTATGTCCTTTTTTAGTTTCTATTTCCATGATCTGTGCATTGGTGAAAGTGGTGTGTTGAAGTCTCCCACTATTATTGTGTGAAGTACAATGTGTGCTTTGAGCTTTACTAAAGTTTCTTTAATGCATGTGGCTGCCCTTGTATTTGGAGCATAGATATTCAGAATTGAGAGTTCCTCTTGGAAGATTTTACCTTTGAGGAGCATGAAGTGCCCCTCCTTGTATTTTTTAATGACTTTGGGTTGAAGTCGATTTTACTTGATATTAGAATGGCTACTCCAGCTTGTTTCTTCAGACCATTTGCTTGGAAAATTGTTTTCCAGCTTTTCACTCTGAGGTAGTGTCTGTCTTTTTCCCTGACATGGGTTTCCTGTAAGCAGCAATATGTTGGGTCCTGTTTGTTTAGCCAGTCTGCTACTCTATGTCTTTTTATTGGGGAGTTGAGTCAACAGATATTAAGAGATATTAAGGAAAAGTAAATGTTGCTTCCTATTATTTGTGTTGTTAACATTGGCATTCTGTTCTTGTGGCTGTCTTCCTTTAGGTTAGTTGAAGGATTACTTTCTTGTTTTTTCTAGGACGTGGTTTCTGTCATTGTATTGTTTTTTTTTCTGTTATTATCCTTTGAAGGGCTGGATTCATGGAAAGATAATGTGTGAATTTGGTTTTGTCGTGGAATACTTTGGTTTCTCCACCTACACTAATTGAAAGTTTGGCTGGGTATAGTAGCCTGGGTTAGCATTTGTGTTCTCTTAGTTTCCGTATAACATCTGTCCAGGATCTTCTGGCTTTCATAGTCTCTGGTGAAAAATCTGGTGTAATTCTGATAGGCTTGCCTTTGTATGTTACTTGACATTTTTCCTTTACTGCTTTTAATATTCTATCTTTATTTAGTACATTTGTTGTTCTGACTATTATGTGTCAGGAGAAATTTCTTTTCTTGTCCAGTCTATTTGGAGTTCTGTAGGCTTCTTGTATGTTCATGGGCATCTCTATCTTTAGGTTTGGGAAGTTTTCTTCTATAATTTTGTTAAAGATATTTGCTGGCCCTTTGAGTTGAAAATCTTCATTCTCATCTACTCCTAGTCATAACTTTGGACTTCTCATTGTGTCCTGGATTTCCTGGATGTTTTGAGTTAGGATCTTTTCGCATTTTGTATTTTCTTTGATTTTTGTGCAGATGTTCTCTATGGAATCTTCTGCACCTGAGATTTCCTCTTCCATCTCTTGTATTCTGTTACTGATGCTCGCATCTATGTTTTCAGATTTCTTTTCTAGGGTTTCTATCTCCAGCGTTGCCTCACTTTGGGTTTTCTTTATTGTGTCTACTTCCCTTTTTAGGTCTAGTGTGGTTTTGTTCATTTCCATCATCTGTTTGGATGTGTTTTCCTGTTTTTCTATAAGGACTTATAGATCTTTAGCAGTGTTCTCCTGTATTTCTTTAAGTGAGTTATTAAAGACCTTCTTGATGTCTTCTACCATCATCATGAGATTTGCCTTTAAATCTGGGTCTAGGTTTTCAGGTTTGTTGGGGTGCCCAGGACTGGCTGAGGTGGGAGTGCTGGGTTCTGATGATGGTGAGTGTTCTTGGTTTCTGTTAGTAAGATCCCTACATCTGCCTTTCACCTTCTGGTAATCTCTGGAGTCAGTTGTTATAGTTGTCTCTGGTTAGAGCTTGTTCCTCCCGTGATTCTGTTATTCTCTACCAGCAGACTGGGGAGACTAGCTCTCTCCTGAGTTTCAGTGGTCAGATCACTCTCTGCAGGCAGGCTCTCCTCTTTCAGGGAAGGTGCACAGATATCTGGAGTTCAGACTTGCCTCCTGGCAGATGATGAAGGCCTGAAACAAGATCTGTCCCAGAAGCTGTTAGCTTCTGTAGTCCACACTCTCACCTGTGCAGACTAGTCTCGGTGGAGTCCAGGAGCCAAGATGTCTTTCACAGATGCTCAGGCAAAGCCCTCCCGGGCCGGGTGGACACCTATCCTCTAGCAGGGAAGGTGCCCAGATGTCTGGATCCCAAAAATGGGGCTGCCTCAGAAGCTCTGTGGATCCTGCCTGTCCCATAAGCTGTTAGCCTCTGTACTCCACTCTCTCACCTGTGCATAGTAGTCTTGGTGGAGTCCGGGAACCAAGATGTCTCCTTCAGATGCTCAAGCATAGCCCTCCCGGGCTGGGCAGACACCTATCCTCTGACAGGGAAGGTGCCTAGATGTCTGGAGCCCGAAAAGGGGGCTGCCTCAGAAGCTCTGTGGCTCCTGCCTGTCCCAGAAGCTGTTAGCTTCTGTAGTCCATACTCTCACTTGTGCAGAGTAGTTTTGGTGGAGTCCAGGATCCAAGATCTCTCCCGCAGATGCTCAGGCTCAATACAGTTTTCATGATAAGCCACAGCTAATAGCATAAGCGTATTGCATTTAACAACTCAAGGTTTCTATGGAAGAGCCACCTACTACCATTCTGTTAAGTGGACAGAGTTAAGTGGACTAGAGATGACTCCTAGTGACTTATCACTGGACCTGTGGATCAGTGCAGCACCCAAATCCCATTGGAGGAGCTTCTTCTTACAATATACACAGACCATTAACACAGAGATCCACAACCAGAAAACATGAAGAGAATGAGAGACTACAGGGTACTAAACCTAAATTGGAAATCTATATTATTGCTGTCATCCACAAGGCTCAGGGATCATTGATAAGGAAGAGGTAGAAAAGTGGTTGGAGCTTGATGATGTCTTCAAGAAAACATTGTTTGCCAGACACAGGACATCTGCACATATGAACGCACAGCATGCAACAGATCTGCTGAAACTCAAAACAAAAATATTTTGCATAGAGGAGATATTGAGGTGAAAGGAAATTCCATCCTTAGTTAAGGAGAAATTGCCATTTTATAGCATAATAATAATGATAATAATATACACATGTATTCTTTATTTATAATAAATATATAGTTTATTATTTGCAATTTAACATATTTATATTATATATGCATATATATTTATACACATATGTGGTGTTACTCATAGTAGATTGACTATACTCCATGACTGAACTCACACTCAAGAAAACATATGGGCAACATAGACTGTATTTGAAAGGTTTAAAAAAAAAAGATGGAGAACACTTTAAGGAGGTGAGTGTGAGTTGAAGGAATTAGGTGAAAATGATTGAAATATATGAAATTCTTAAACAGTAGCTATTGAAAAGAGATGTATGAAAAACCTGAGATCTAACATTAGTAATCCCAATGTCATCATTATACAATCCCAACCTTTATAAAGTAATAAAAATGGTGTGAACATTATAGTCTCCAGCACAGGGAGGATGGTCACGCATAAGACTAAGATGATGTAGCTCAAAAAGAGTCTGCATTAGAGACTGTTGAGGTCTGAGGAGTGAGCACTCCTGTGGGAGGGGTTGGTGGCATTGAGTTTATTGCGTTTTATGAGGCTGGTCTGACAATACATAGCAGGGACATCAGTATCTTCTACACAATGTAAGGACATGTGACAATTTGATAGGCCAGCCTGCATCCATCTCACACCTGATAGCATGTTATAGTAAAGACAAACTAGTTCATTCCTGTTTATGATTATATCGGTTTCTCAAGGATTGGGCTATGCCCCACCTGCAACCTTAACTATTAATGGTTCTGTACCACTTGTTCTAGGAAACAGCAACCATGTCTTTGTTTCAAAATGTTGTTATGACCACCTTGTTATAACCACTTTGTTATATTCACTTCATTATGACCGCCTTTTTGTGACCACCTTGTTTTGACCATCTTGTTATGACCACTTTGTTGTTACCACCTTGTTGTGACAGCCTTATTATGATTATCTTATACTTCTCTATTCCCACCTATTTGACCTCAAAATCTCCTATTTAGAATGTTCCTATTCCATATATATATATATATATATATATATATATATATATATATATACATACACATATATACATTCATGTTCAAGGCTGATCTCTTGAACCCTGCCTTACAAAGAGATAGATTTCTTAGCATGGATGATTATAAATCCAAACTATTGATCTATTGTGAAAAACACAGACTACACATCCTAGAATATTAAACACTCAGTCATGATTAAATTCCTTATCTCAGAAACGACTGAAGCACACATAAGCATGTATACTACCTCTATTTTAAATAAATGGCATATTTATACTAAGGATTTTTGATTTTTTAAAAAGATTTATTACTGTATGAACTGACGACATGCCCACAGAGGGGAAGGTTTTTTTATCTATTGTAGATATGAAAGAAAGAACACCCAAAGTCACCTAGAGGATTCCAGAGCAACAAGAAAAGGAACTAGACTAAAAATGACCAGATGACCTGGCCATGAAAAAGAGAGAGAGATAGAGAGAGAGAGAGAGAGAGAGAGCAGAATAATAAAGAGGCAACAGAAGTAGTCTAGAATGGCAGGGAACTTTTAAAGGATTAGAGACTAGTGGTGATATAGCTTAGTCTCTGACACTGAGTCACTAAAGGCATACTGAGAGAGCACCTAATTTCTAACACACTGTAACACAGATCTCTCTCTCTCTCTCTCTCTCTCTCTCTCTCTCTCTCTCTCTCTCTCTCTCCCTCTCATATCCCCATTCCAATGCTTCCTTTTGCTCCTGGTCTTCCCCACCCCATAAACATCTTGTGTTAGAACCGTTGCAGGGTATGGTCCAAATTGACCATATAGCAAGGAAGGCAACACACACACACACACACACACACACACACACACACACACACACATGCACACACACAGACACATTCATCAACAACATGTTTCTGAGCATATAAATTTGAATCTTAGGAAAAGAGAAAGGGACGTGTTAATGTTCATAAAATTTCAGACACCAACTATTTCAAGTGGGTCAAAATAAGACATGAAATTGTTTTCTAAAATTTTGTTTAAAAGAGGGATAAATCTGTTTTTCAAAAAAATTCAGTACAAAAAAGTTACTTACATTCACCACATGTTGAGATTGTAGTCTTCAATAAACCTTGAAAATATTCATGTTCCAGATCATAAAAGCAAAGCAATTATAGCTATTGTTCCTGCAATTTCTTTGTTACTGGAAGTACTGAATAATTTTATTGATTTTAATGAAGCAATTTAATAATTATTATTTAATCTTAATTTCAATAAGCAGACAATCTTAGGTTTAATTTTCCCCTTTTGAAATTAATTCAAAGGCTAAGATGGAATTACTTAATCTCTATCTGATGTACTTAGGACACAAAATATTTCCTAGTGGTAATAGCAATTAGGCATGGATAATTATACAAGAGTGTAATTTATTTAATGAGATTTCACTAAAGGTATTGAATTTGTGATTACATTATATGAAGTTGGAAAATATTTGAGTCAGTAAAATGACCTAGAGAGATTCAAAAACCTCTTCTTGATGTAGCTTGTTTATGTAATTATTAATATTTGTGAACTGATTCTGAGATGTGTTTAAGAAGGACTGCTGTTTTAATAGGTGTTCCTTTCAATGATTGCGATTCTGTTGGAATGGAAGATGTATTGCTTATTTTCACATTTCAGTAGGTGCAAGATGTTAAGAAGATTTATTATATTCTTAGTAACTTTTAAATAATGAACAGGCAGTTAGCTGTGTTAATTTACTTTGTAGCTTACTCGGAATATTATTGGCAACTAATGTATTCTCTAGTAAATAACAGTATCAATTTCACTGTATAATGGTTAGTTTCTTGTCAGCTTCACAGGAGGTAGGGTCATTTTGGAAGAGGGTACTCAGTCAAGAAAATGTCCGACTGCCTTGGCCTGTGGATGACCCTATGGGGCATGTTTTTGTTATGGGAATGTCCAGCCTTTTGTGGGCAAAGCTGCCTCTGTCCAGGAGGTTCTAGGTTGTGTAACAATTAGGCTGAGCAAGCCATGAGGAACATTTCTCTCCCTCCTCAGCTTCAGCTCTTGCCTTCAGGCTCCTGCCTTGACCACCCTCAGTGATGGACTGTTATCTGTGAGATGTAAGGTAAAATAAAGTTTTTACTCCCCAAATTGTTTTTGATCATAATATTTTATCATAGCAATAGAAACCCTAAAATATGAAACATATGTTGGATAAGAATTTCCAGTTCTAAGAATGTGCTTCACAGAAATATCTCTCTCCCCACTGCACATGGTGCATAATTTCTTTGGAATGGTAGATGTTTATGGAACATTTTTACTCCAGGTAACATATGATTGACTTTCTACGTCTTTAGGAAAAATATAACTGATGGAAATGAGCTCCGATTCTGCTGTAGTGTATTTGAGGACAGTTTATGTCAGATTTTGGAACATCCCCAACAGGCACATGTGTCAAAAATCTTGGTACTGTTTTTGAGGCACCCTGAATGCTTAGGATTTGTGTTCTTGATAGAGAATTAGGACCCTCTGATATTTCCTGTGACGATTATTCATGGTCAAAGGTTCCCTCCTCTCTTTGTTTCTGGTCCACTATAGGTAAATTCTGCTCTACATTCTTGTTTCTGTTTGTTCATTTGCCTCATTGTAGGTTAGGAGTATAAAAAGAAATAAATAAAAAAAAAACAAAGAACATGGATTTTATATCAGATATTTTATCATAAGTACACAATCCATTGAAATTGTAAAAGGTTAAATGAGAGATTTGCAGGGCTGGAGAGATGGCTTGGCCATTAAAGGCTAGGCTTACAACCAAAATACAAGAAATTTACATCCACATAGACAATGAAGAGATTACTTACAAAGCATCAAATCTGTGCTAAAAATTCTCCTGTAGGGACATTTTCCCTTTTTAGATCTTCCCAGAAATCTAACATCTCCTTGACTCTCATGGCTATCTGAATTGGCATAAGCTCAAAACATTGGATCATATAACAATGACCCCTAATGCCATGCCTGTGGTCAAGCACAGTTATGCAGAGAGGACCAGGATCTGCAGAGGCTTCCGATGGGAAGTGAAGCCTATGGTAAACAGGTCCAGATGGTTGAGAACTCACATTCTAGGGCTGGCATTATCTTAATCTTTCAGCTGTCAGACTGGTTTAACTCCATACCCTTTGGTGCTATCATATAAGGTGAGTGGTGCTTATAAGTTCAAATGACTCACCACTTGGAAACATTTAAACATTATTAAATGTTCTGTAGTTGCCGTTACTCCCACTATATTTTGCCTAACATGTCTACCTCATCTCTCTTTTTAACACCCCATATTGAATGCTAGATTCAGATGATACTTTCATAGGAGAATCACATGGGTTGTTGATGATTATGCCAGATGGGCTAGGAACTATTTTATAGCATCTAGGCTTTTGTATCATGTAATAAAGTAAGCCCTCTGTTCATAGATTATCTTGTTTTATCAGTAATATATCTGGCATGGATTTCTCATGGTGAATGCTCCCCTGTAATTTCTTTGCCCTACAGACTATCCATGCTTCTAGCTCAGACATTTGCCTTGCATGCTTTCTTTGTTGAATCTTTCCAATCGTGCACCTTAGTCAATGTTTCCAATCATTCACCCTGAGGGAAGACAGTTGACATTTTTTGAGGCCTGTTTCATTCCATTGCAGTGTTTGAATGCTCACACTTGGAGAAGGTTGGTTAGAAAGATGAAGATCTTCCTACTAACCTTAACTGTCTTTCTCTAAGCAGTCACAAGGGTTTATAGTGGTCTAAGTTACATTGTTGTTTGTAGGGATCAAAGTTACATTATGGTTTATAGGGGTCTAAGTTACATTATGGTTTGTAGGGGTCTAAGTTACATTACTGTTTGAAGGGGTCTAAGTTACATTATTTGCAGTGTCAAGTTTCATTTTGAGAACAGGTTTCACAGAAACTATTTGGAGGCTCAGCCCTCTGCTGTGGCCTATAAGACTTTAAGGTTTATAGATCCTTGCCAACCAGTGTTACTTTACTAATGTGAAGTTCTGTTAAACGGGTCCTCAGTTCCCTAGAGATAAATGTTAAAGGAGAGAAGAGAATAAGGTCATTGTGTCAACTGAGGGAAGGATTATACTCAAATACATATTAACATTAGAAGAGATAGTTAATGTTAGCAATGTTAGGTTAGCATGTTTAAAGAATTTCTAATACTACCCTTTGGATGCTATAGGTAAACAAGCAAACAAAGAGACCCAGAGCATTGAACTTGTGTTCTTTTAAATTCATTGAGGCTTAACAACATAAGAAATTAGAGAACAGGCTAGTATATTAGGAACATTGTTTAATAGCAGCTGCTCAGCTAGAAGGGTGTATGGAGATAACAGAAAAGTCTGAGTGCTGAGCAAACGAACTGAGAATCTTAGGGTTAACCTGGGCTATTGCTCATCAAGAAGATGTGTTTGTCTGTTTGTTTATTCACTCATTTATGTATTGGTTGAAATAGAGTTACATCACTTTCCCTCTCACTGTCCTCCCTCTGGTCTCTCCCAGGATAAATACGCGCGCGCGCGCACACACACACACACACACACACACACACACAAACACACACATATTCAACTCTTTGTTCACAGAGTATTTTGGTTGGTTGGTATATATCTGGCATGGATTTTTTTTAAATCTAATTTTATTGTAATTTATTTTTTATACTGCACATTCTATTCCCCACCTCCCCATCCACCCTCGGACTGCTCACCATCCCACATCTCCTCCACGTGGATGCCCCCACCCCCTACCAAACCTGACCTCTGAACTCGGAACTCCCGGGGGCCTCCAGTCTCTTGAGGGTTAGATGCATCGTCTCTGAATGAACACAGACCCAGAAGTCCTCTACTGTATGTCTGTTGGGGGCCTCATATCAGCTGGTGTATGCTCTCTGTTTGGTGGTCCAGTGTTTGAGAGATCTCAGGGGTCCAGATTAATTGAGACTGTTGGTCCTCCTACAGAATTTCCCTTCTCCTCAGTGTCTTTCAGCCTTCCCTAATTCATCAACAGGGGTCAGCTGCTTCTGTCCATTGGTTGGGTGTAAATAGTTGCATCTGACTCTTTCAGCTGCCTGTTGGGTTTTTCAGAGGGCAGTCATGATAGATCCCTTTTTGTGAGTGCTCCATAGCCTCCGTAATAGTGTCAGGCCTTGGGACTTCCCCTTGAGCTGTGTGTGTCTGTGTGTCTGTGTGTCTGTGTCTGTGTGTGTAAAGGAAATGCAGAATTTTCAAGCTGGAAGACACCATCCAGAAGCAAGCAATCTAACTGATTTGTGAGTGCAGACAAACTTATCTGTTAGAATCTGAAGAGGTGGTAATAAATTCAGTTCAAAAAGTTGGGGAAACAGAGAATTTCACTCTCTCAGCACTGATCCTACTTGAACCTCTTTGGAACACTGTGAAAATGTGAGGAGTCACCCGTGGGGATAGGGATGATTTCAAGCGACTTACTCTCTGATTAAGATAACCCCTGGTGAGGGAATGCTGCCCTTTCTACAAAATGCTAATCTCATTGGAGATCTCTTGTCTGTAAACAGGAAGCTACACAATTTAGTTACTTATATTCTCCCTACTCTTAAACCAATGTTCAGTCAGCAACATGACGACCAGATAGGTAACGCAGAACACCCTGCTGGAGAACCAATGGTAGTGATGGAGTGATGGTTTAGACAAAAACTATGCCTGAGTTTCCAACACCGAGGAGGCATAGCCTCCTGGGTAGTTGGTTAGTTTGATGTCAGTCAGAGAATGGATGGAGGCGGTTAACAACGTCCCACTCCCAGCTGAAGAGCTATTGGCAGTTGATGGCTGCTAGGCAAGAAACAGCCCGTTTTCTTCAGAAATGCAGCCCCTGAGAGGCTAACCATGCTTCCGTGGACGCTCTAACAATACTTCTCGTGTTGTCAGTACCAAGTAGATTCAATGCATATAAAAAACAGAACTCATGAATTAGTGCGCGGAGGAATATGGGATGAATCGGAAGGGAGCAAATGGGAGGGGGCTGGATCAAAGCATTATATGCATGTATAAAATGCACAATTAAAAGAAAATGAAAGGACGTATTTACCCTTTTAAAAAGAATGCCACAAGTTTGTATTTGCAACGTGTGGATTTATAATTTTATCTTGAGGTACAAACTACAAGAACTTAAAAGTAAGAATGTATCTGCAGGGTGAAACAAGGGAAGGTCTCCAGAAGAGGCGAGGCATACTCCCATGGCGGTGCTATGCTAGCAATAAACACTAGACTGCTTCTTCAGAGCCTCTTACACCATCCCTGTCCCCAGCGGGGACACAGCAGCTCTGAGGATGCCAAGGTGTTGGCATCAAGCACAAACATGTGAACAGAACTGTAACACCAACGACAAGAAGGAAGTTAGGGTTGGCAAAGCTATGCATGCCACCACTAGGATGACCCACGCTCAGTCTATGAAATGGTGGAAGAGAGAACCGACTACCCCCACTTATCCTCTCACATCCACACATGCCTCTTCCAAAATAAATAGATAATCATAAAAATTAAAAAAAGAAGAAGCTGAAATCCTAAAATGAAAATTCACAGATAATGTGTGGCTCCGGACTTGGATTTTAGGAGTCAAATTCAGTGGAGTATGTAAAGATTCAGACTTAGCATATAAAGTTTAGGCTACAGGTGAAATAAACATTTGAAACTCAGACATAAACTTATTCCCAAATGGTGTGAAATACAAGATGGCATAAAAGCCGGGCGTTGGTGGCACAAGCCTTTAATCCTGGCACTTGGGAGGCAGAGGCAGACAGATTTCAGAGTTCGAGGCCAGCCTGGTCTACAGAGCAAGTTCCAGGACAGCCAGGGCTATACAGAGAAACCCTGTCTCGAAAAAAAACAAAAACAAAACAAAACAAAAAAAAAAAAACAAAAACCAACCAACCAACCAACCAACCAACCAACCAACCAAGCAAACAAAAAACCAAGATCGCGTAAATGTATTTCGAAAGTATTCTGTGCTACTTAATTACACCACACAATTTTCAAGCAGTTATATACAAGACTGCTATACGTTAAAGGACATGTATTTGCAGTGCAAGCTTTGGTATTTTATCATTTATTACCTCCATGATTCCAACTCTGAAGCTAATACAATAAGCATACTCATTGCTCCCAATACTTAGCTCTTGCTCTCAATCCATCTGCTACACAATCACTGCTGTACTGTCTCTCTACACAGCCAGACTTGTGTTCTGTCATTTTATATAAAGTCACATGCTATTTTTGCGTGACCATGTCTGCATTCAGCATAGTTTTTCCTTTTTTTTTCTTTTTTTTTTTTTGAGTTGTATGTTTCTTCTGCCCATTTTTCTTTCCTTTTCCCATTTTTTTCATTTTTTTATATCCTATCCCAACAAAACAGCATACCTCAGTTTGAATGTCTATTATAGCCACTTATCTCTTGATGTCCATTTGTGATGTGTCCAATCTTAAATGAAATGAAACTGCTCTGAAGCCTAGTGTAACTTTGCTACATGTAGAGTTCTTGTGTTTTAAACTGCAGACACTAGAAATAAAAAAGAAAGAAAGAAAGTATTTCAGGAGAATTTAGAGTGTCTCTGCTCTTCCACAGGCGTTTCTTCTCTATGACAGTAGTTTTGTCCTAAAGGAGGTATTCACATATTTCTCATTGGCTGAGAATAACTCTAAGCCTAATTCAACCCCGTTGTGTATGAAAATGAACCTAACTTCTTGTAGTCACCGCTTCAGACAATACCATTATATCCCCTATGCTCAGAGCCTCTTCTAAGCATTCATAGTAAAGATTCCCAAGCCTGGTATAAAAAAAAAGGTGGAAAGTAATCATGTCCAAATTATTTTCAATCAAATTTTAAAGCCCCATATGTTCACATTTATAAGATGTTCTAAAGGACCTGCTTGAAATGCATAAGGTTTGAAACATTGAAGATTCATTGTATACTATTCTATGAAACAATAGTACTCAGAAACAAACAGATCGTCAGAACTACAGCTTAGTGACGCAATCAATTCTTTGTACAAGCTGAAATTGCAGAGCCAGGATTCCCTGCAAGCTTAATCATTGCTTGGATAATCAGTGTGGCTGGCTCATTGGTACCTAGGGAGGTTGCTCTACTTGCTCGGAGTCACATAAGAACAGTTGCTGGTAAATCAGTTGCTGGTAACTACGCTGTCCAGAGGGTTCCCTACCCGTCAGAGTTTGGAACAAGGTTATTGAGCTCACTGTCTCTATGGCTTGCAGATTCAGAGAAATAATCAACAGTTTAATGATATAGTCCTCATGATACAAATGAAGGATCTTGAGTTCATAGTTTGATCAGGAGCCCCAAAGGTATGTATGGACAAGAGTTAGTCCTTAGCATGGTACTACTGGGGCATAGGAACATCTTGAAGAGTTCTAGCCTAGCAGCAGATGGGAGGGTATAGTCTCTAGATCATTCAGGTCAAAGGTTCTTGGGGGATTCTAACTCTTTATCTCCCCTTTGCCTTTCTGGCCATTTGATGAACAGTTTTGCTCTTACAACACTCTTGCTCTGATGAATTACCTCAACTCAGGCTTGAAAGTGGGGCCAGCTGATCTGGACTAGAACATCTGAATGTATGATATCAAATAAACCTTCCTGTTTTTTTAATTTCATTACCTTGTCATTTGCTATAGTAATAGAACATCTGCCTAAATAGTTATTTTCAGCTAGAAGGACTCATTTTGTCAAAACAAACAGTGACCCTGTGAAAGCCAGAAACATCTGTCTATGGAGAAATCCAAAATCATATCTTTGGATTTTCTCTAACTGAATCATTTTGTTTATTTACTTTGGCCTAGAGCGTTATTGCAGGCAGAAATAGCAACAGTTTGCTTTACATTAAGTGTTCTTTTGACACAGCATTGATCTCTTTCCTCCTACCCCACCACAGTATTCCATCGAGGAGCTGTTTCAGTACAAAGCTTCTGCTACATTGTTTAATGATAAAGAAACAAAAAGAGGTCTTTATGGCATCCGTGATAGAGTATGTGCTTTGAAATCAGAATGGTGTGTACTCCCTGAACAAACACGCCTGTGTGAATTTATCTTTTAAAGCTTTAGATTCAGTGCAAATTACATAAGGGGTTCTCTACTGTGCTCAGTCTAAAAGGCTGTGTGTGGGGAAAAAATGTATTGTGGCAAACAGTTCCTTCAAGTATCAATATTACTATTTTCAGGGTTTGTGTGTGTGTGTGTGTGTGTGTGTGTGTGTGTGTGTGTGTGTGTGTGTGTGTGAGTGTGTATGTGTGTATTAGGTAAAGAGAATATAAATCAAAAACTCATCGCACACAAACCATGTCTTGAAAACAAACAAACAAACAAACAAACAAAAAACTCGATTTAAGCCAAAGTAGGGCAGGGGGTATATTTGAGATTGTGAGTTCACTTGAGGCAAGACCACTGTAGTTGTTTTAACAATATTTACCTTGGTTTCCTTGGCATGCTGAGCACATAATGGTAGGTTTCTTAATGGCATAGGCCACCCATTGGCCCTTCATGTACCATGGGGTCAAAGATGTCTGTACTCACAGTATGGATGTGTACACAGGAGCCACAGGGAAGTGGGGTCAATGCATAGTAACTTACATACATGCAACCATCATGAGTGTTTTTCAGAAACTCTGGAATAGGCACTGCAGATCTCTGTATGTGCACAGATAGAAGAGGTCAGCAAAGATGCTGATATCAGCAATTTATGATTGGATACACAAAGCTCTCTCTTGTTTTGCTACAGTTTGTTAAAGTGTAGATCAAGGCACATGGAGTTTTAGAGATCAGATCATAAACATATGTCATGTGGTCACTGAAAATGGCACAGACCTTTGCAACTTCATCTAGATATTTTACTTTTGATCCCTACACACATTTGCACAGCTGCCTGGGCATGAGTGTTTGCATAGCAACCCCAAAGTCATAAACAAAACTCAGTAATCAATGCTGATGGACTCAGCATGTTGGGCATTTTGGGGGTGTTTACATCTTCATGGGGAACTCCTCATGCATTGAGTTAGCAACCCAGACAAACGTAGGCCAGAGGGCTTTGCTCTCTTTAACTTGTAAACACAACAGTAAAACATCACCTACCAATCAGAGAGCTGACTCTCCCTGGATAAGATAGTGGCCACCTTGACCTTTGCCAACTTTCGTGATATATATCATACTTTGTGGAAACTGTCAGAAACTTGACTAACCCAGTAACACCCTCATGACTTCCTATGAGTGTGCATACCAAGTCCACTCAAACAGTCTTAGCAATGCTCTGCAGGCTCAGGATGTGTTTGTATGTTTGTCCTTATATACAATTGGTTCACCACCTCTTCTATATATAATTTAAGATGGTGGCAAAGAGATTGAAAACAATTCTAGACTCTTCACTACCCATGGAAAATACCACCACTTAAATTTCTGATTTTTATAAGCTACCCACCTTATGGTATTTGTTGTGCCAATGTAGGATAAATACAACACATGTTTATTGTTAATATAAAAGTCCATATTTTAAAAATATAATATTAGTTCACATTTCAACAATTACTACTGAAAATATGCTCATGGGTAGTATATTTGACCAATTTTTCATGTTTTGTGATAAAAATAAATTGCAATTTTACATCACAGGTCGCTCTCATCTTGAGATTATTAGATGGTACTAACAAAAGTTAAAAATCTGATACTCAAACAATGGAAAATTGCATATGTGTAAATATAGTCTTAGAATAGGATGAACTTTTAGATTTTACATTCAAAATGTCCCTAAACACTCCACTTCATAGTGCATAATATTAACTTTAGTCTGTAACAGAATTTTAGAAAGCCTAAGAGTTCAAATCTATTCTTGCATGACTGTCTTTTGTTTTACATGTAAAATTTAACTAAACCAAAAGACCTATTTCAATTTTAAATAATTAGAAAGGAGATGAAAATATAGCTGTGTTTATGAATGATTTTTTAAACTTGACTCTCCAGTGTTGGATAAGTTCCATTTCAGCCTTTATTGGAAAGCTTTTTAATAGATTTTTATTGGAAAAGCTTATGACACTTGGTGACTTGTGCTTTCAGTTTTCTGTGACGCATTTCAGAGAAGCTCAAGCATCGCCTTGTGTGGAATCTAGGGAAGCATGGACAGAAGTTATCTATGAAAACCAAAACCAGCACATCCACCGCATCAGCTGATCATTTTGAACATAAAACAAACACACAAATATCGAGTCCCAAATATGGTGACAAGGCTCATGAAATCCAGACATGGATTTGCCAGCCAATTAAATCTAATATATCAGAATTCTTACACTATGGAGGTGACACTTCACCCTATATCAATGAATATTATGTATTCTAGATAAGGAATTCATTGGCTATAAAACTAAAGCCCAATTATATATGGTTATTTATACAAGCCAAACTGGATGATAGAGGATTGTTTGTTAAAATGCCTTCAGATCTGATGTGTCTGTGAAGAAGGCTTTTGAGGCCAGGATTTCATCCTCAGGCAAACAGATAATGCATTTGTCACACTTGCCCAATAACGACAAAGACATTTTTGAGGTTATGTGCTGTGGTATCTCAGTTTTCTTTATAAGACTGATCCCCAACTTTCTCTGGAGACCATAGTTAATCAACATCTTTTATGGGTCCATCTGCCTACCATGTTTCATGATATTCTCTCCAAATTTTAATAGTTGTTCAAACATAAGAGAACCAAAGAGCAATTGGCTAAACTTACAGCCTTGTTGTGATATGAAGGACTGCATGCTGACGGGAGCTGTATGGTGTCTCAGGGGAATATTTACAAAGTACTTTTCATCCCCTAAAATCTTGGCGTGGAACAAGTAGTTCGTCATCTTTATCTGGAAAATACTTTTCTCCATCCTGGGTTGTGCTGCATTTCTGTGTAGTTCCTATTTCTGAGCCACAAATCATTTTGTCCTATAAACTTTAGATTAAGCTTCCTTAACTTAAATATTCACCCTCTTTGTCTCCAGATTATGGTGATGCTAAAAAATATAGTGGATGCTGCAACAAAATGAGTTGATCCCAGGGAGTAAGAGAAGGGATGTGTATGTGCCTGTGGACATTTTCCAATCTCAATTCAAAATATTAAATAGTGCTTGCACTGTCGAACCAGGCTGAATCAAGGCAGATCAGCTGGGTGGCTATCTTATTTAGAACTGGCAATTTTATTCCTACTAGAGACAGCGAATTCCAAACCTTCAATTTCACTCTGCTTCATCTTACTTTATGGCCAGTGGACTTTACACTCATTCATTTGAAGACTCTCCCTTAGAATGAGATTAAAAGAAATTTATGATGTGTTTCACAATTCCACTTGGGGTGTTAGGGGACTCAAGAGACAGTAAAATGGAGACCATTTCTGAATATTCTTTTCTAAGTACCACCCCAGGAAGACTTCTCTGATAACTTCGGTTTTTCTTGTCAGTCTTGAATCCAGAAAAATCCTATTGATTTTAGAAACATGGCATATAAATACTTTGAATTTTATTTGTTAACAGGCTTTGTTTTGCCCTATTTAATGGAAAAATGCTTCCTCAAATAATTTTTAAAGGAAAATGTATCATATGGCATAAACCATAAAATTAATCCAATAACAGAAAATTACTTTCAAAGACAATTTTGTTTAACACATATTTAAATACTTACTAAGTGCATGGCATTGAAGTAAATTTTAATGTGCTGGGTTAATGAATGCAGTTTGCATTTTTTTGATTTGACATTTGCTGACACTGTACTATAAAAGGCTTAGTATTAACCCATGTGCCATTTATAGGAAAATATGTATACCTGTCCAACAAGCTTGCTGCCAACACTGAATGGAACAATCTATGAAATGTCAAGTAATGCCTTGGGCAAAGGGCTCAATAAATATTAGATATATCTGGATTCTTGGGATTCAAGGGTGAACAAATAAGACATCACTTTTTCTAACTTTATTTATTTATTTATTTATTTATTTATTTATTTATTTATTTATTTATGGTAGTGGGGATTGAGCACAGGGCCCTGCTCAAAGCTCAGCAGAGTTTCTGTCTCTGGGCTGCATCTGCAGCCATTCTGTGTTTTTAAATTTTGAGAGCTGGTCTTACTAGGTTACTCACTCTGGCCTTGAATTCACTCTGTGCCCCAGACAGGCCTTGAACTTAGGATCTTCTTGCAGTAGCCTTCCACCGACTCAGAATTTCACGCCTGTGCCACCAGATCCAGCTCAGTTTATAAAATCTCACAGGAATATGGGTGGTGTAGCAAGCACTGGTTTAAAACACAGTGTGAGAGAATTTCTCATAACTGAAAAGAGGATGTTTCATAACAGAATGAGGAAGGACAGTCTGGAAGAGTATACTGTGCTACACTGAGGATCAGAAAGTTAACAAAGCTTGGGTAGGGGATCAAAGAGTGGACATTCAAGGAAAGAGAATCAGAAGACAGAAAGAGCAGGGTAGCATCAAAAAACCAAAATCATCTAAAGGTTAGGTGTAAGGTAGAATCTGGTCCACACCAGGGGCTTTATCAGTGCTGCTGATATTAGGATCCCTTGCTCTACTTCACACTTTGAATGAAATGTGTAACAGACTCAAGGGTATGGCCTTGCATGGTCCATCATTTGGCCATTTGTAAAACTTTCCATTCATTATGTTACATCATATTGTTCTTTTCAGAAGTCCGTGTTAAGTGCTGACAGGCAACAAGTTCCTTCTGGCAAGGGTTACTTCCCAATATTCACCTGGAAGCAAGACATTGTGTTATGGGCTAAATACATTTATTTTGAAAAACCTCAATTCATTTTATTTGAGAAAATGCCTTCAAATAACCATTTCTGAACCTGTATATTTTTTCAGTCAATTCTTACAAGTACTACAGGTATTGATGGTTACAGTTAAGTTTCCAAAACTCTTGTTTTGGAAAAACTAAACAATTCCTTTTTAGTCATTTTGAAATAAGTAAAGAAATTATTAGTTCCTTGTAGTTACTCTATCGTGCTATCAAATATTGGAGGATATTGTTTCTATCTATATTTTGACACCAGCAATCAGTATGTCTCTCAGTCTCTCCTATCCACTATTCCTCTCTCTACCTCCAGAACTTCACAAATTCAACTAAGAATGATGAGATGAAGTCAATGCCTGACTATTCCCTTTTTTTTTTTTTTTTTTGTGAATTGAGGTAGGTGACTGTCCACTCTTGTTTTGCACTCTGTGTCCAAAAAGAGAAATTGTATGAACTCAGAGAAATCTGAAGGAGTCCAAGAAGTGTGTAACACTTATTTTCTAGAATCAATTATATTATTAATCCAGCAGTATTCAGAGCCAGGAGCATATGCATAAAAATTATACATAGTCATCTAATTTCATGTGATTTTTTTCAATTTCTCTATGTGTGATAGGCTGTTAAAGCAAGGGTAAACCTATCTACCGACTGTAGCACCTATCCTGTAATTGAAGTGTAGGCATTGTAAACCCTTTCCTCTTGCTTTGTAAATATACAACATATTATTTTTATCAATAATCACTCAACTGTGCAACAAAATATGCTTCCTATTTCTCTGATCTGACTCTAAACAAGTTTACATCAACCAATCATCTTTTCTTTCCCTTTGCTCTCTTCAGGTTTCAGTACCTGTTATTTTATTTCTGAGACCAATATTATTAGACTCCATATACGAATGAGGTGATATATTTTTCTTTCATTTCTGGCTTATTTGACTTAGAATAACCTCTTCTAGAATTTTTAAAGATCTCAGTAACAACAAAGAAAACCATCTGTTTTGAGATGGGCAGTAAGTCTATGCAAATGTTACTCAAAAGAGGACACTCAAATTACCTGAGAAAAACGCTAGAAAATGCACATCAAAGACCAGTGCAATATTCCCTTAACCAGTAAGAATGACTGTTATTGAACAAACTAAAAGTAACAGGTTCTGATAAGGATGTGGCTTGAAGGGAATCCTTGCATACTGCTGACCAAAGTGTAAATTAGCACAGAGGTTATCAGAAACATGACAGTTCTCAAAAATAATAAGAAGCACAATTAGTATGAGCTCATGCATATGTCTCCAAAATACCTAAAATTGCCATGTTTAAAAGAAATTTACATATACTCATTCCTGAAATCACTCTTTGGAATACACAATCCGAATGCTCAGTAACTGAAGAGTAGTTAAGGAAATGTGCGGTCGACTTATAAAATGAAGAAGTATTTATTCATAAAAACGATGCTATTCTGCCACCTGAGACAATACCAGTGTGGCTAGAAATGTATATTTTGAATGGTTATCTTTAAACTTTGAATTTACTATATGCTAAAGATCTTTTCAAATGCTCTAGGATTTGTAACATAGAATACGGATTCCATGCACTCTGCACTGGGTTTCTGTGGAAGAATTAAAATTCATCAAGTGTCAAGGCAACTGTAAGTGTTAAGAGGCCACATATGCATGAGCTCTCGGCTTTCCTGAGAGGTGAAGTAGTTTGAAAGTTACATTTCTAGGAGTTCAGCCAAGGCAGGGGATGCCCTCCAATGAAGTCAGTTTAAGTTTTGAAGGGGTTGTTGGACACAATGACCCATTAATCCTCCATAAGTGCTGTGATTATATGATTAAAAAGTTAATTTTATTGTATAAATCATAAAGCCCACTACACAGGCACAGCACCCTGAAGTGTTGGTGGTACAGAAAGAATGATCAAGAGCATTGTGCTCACACAGTGAAGCTTGAAGCCTCCGCCAAAGCCATTCTTCGAGATCTTTTGTTACATTTTCTACTCTAACCCCACAGATTCTCGCAGACCAACTGCTTCTGGAAGGAAATCTTATTGCTCCTGGTGAAAGCATGTCTCCAAACACAATCTGCTCTGGCCTCAATGATGATCAAAGCTGCACACGGAAGCACGGACACACACACGTAGAAACAGAAATACATTGTTGCTACTTCAGAAGTTCCACTTGGAGCATATGAATTTGTGCTCTGCATTGTTTGGGAAAATGACGTCATGGGGCTGGAGAGATGGCTCAGCAGTTAAGAGCTCTGACTGCTCTTCCAGAGGTCCTGAGTTCATGTTTCAGTAACCACATGGTGGCTCACAACCATCTGTAATGGAATCCAACACTTTCTTCTGATGTGTCTGAAGACAGCTACAGTGTACTTACATACATAAAATAGATAACTAAATCTTAACAAAGAAAATAAATTCTGTTTTATTTGTCTAAATAGCAGGATATCTTGTATGGTTCTTGATTTTTCTCTTTTGTCAGCTTAAAGGGTGTGAATGAGAGGGTACAAAGGCTTTATTTAAGATGAACTGAGGGCTTAGCCACCTAGGGATTAAAGTGCATACTCTGGATGAAACTGCTCCTGAGATGCCATGAGAGGGCATGGTTTAATAGATTACAACATGAACAAGAAGGAGACGGCAGAAACTGATCATCACATCTATAGAAAAGTGCAATGCCATCATGCCTGGTTGGTAAGTCCTTGTGTTACACCTGCTGATAAAAAGTCCCTAAGCAGGAAGAGTTGTTTAACAAGGTGACATATCTAGTATCTCTCTGGCACCGAGGAGAGCATTGCTGGGTCACAGCTGAGAGCACAGGTTCATGGCTCACACATCCCAGGGTTCAACCAATCTATGAGTTAAATCCACATGGCATCATTTGATTTACCCATTAATCTAGAAACAAATGCACGCAAGTGTTGTATGATCACTGATTTCACTATCTTCTTCTTCTTCTTCTTCTTCTTCTTCTTCTTCTTCTTCTTCTTCTTCTTCTTCTTCCTCCTCCTCCTCCTCCTCCTCCTTCTCCTCCCCCTCCCCCTCCTCCTCCTTCTTCTTCTTTTTCTTCTTCTCTTCTTATTTTTAGCTATTTCTTTTCTTGAAATAGCATTTTTCTTACATAAAATATCCTGAGTATGCTTTTGTTTCCCATTACTCCTCCCAGAACCTGCCTACTCACCCCACTTTCTCACTCTCATTAAAGAACAAACAGGCTTATAAAGGATAATAATAAAATATAATGTAATACAATATAATAAGATAAAACAATAACTAATATATTTGAATTGGACAAAACAAATCAACAGAAGGAAAAGAGCTCACGAGAAGGCATTAAGGACCAGATCCCATTCATTTGCACACTCAGGAATCCCATAAAAACACTATATTAGAAGCCATAATATATACACATAGCCCCTGTGCAGGCCCTGTGCATACTGCCTCACTCTCTGTTAGTTAATATGAATGTTGACCATATTGAGTTACAGGGTCTTGTTTTCTTGTGTCCTCCACTCCTTCTGGCTATGACACTCTTTCTCTGTCCTCTTCTGTAGGATTCTCTGAACCCCAATGGGAGGGATTTGATGAAGAAATCCCATGTAAGCCTATTCACTCTAAGGACTCTCATTCTCTCGGCATTGCCTTGCTGTGAGTCATTGTATTTGTTCCCAACAGTTGTAGAAGGAAGCTTCTCTAATGATGACAGAGCAAGGGACTGATCTATGTGTATAGCAGAATGTCATTTGGAGTTATTCTATTGCTACTTTCTTTTCCTTCCTTCCTTCCTTCCTTCCTTCCTTCCTTCCTTCCTTCCTTCTTTCCTTCCTTCCTTCCCCCTTCCTTCCTTCCCCCTCTCCCTCCCTACCCCCTCCCTCCCTCCCTCCTTCCCTCCCTCCTTCCTTCCTCCTTTCCTTCCTTCTTTCTTTTATTTATCTTTTATTTAGTTGGTTTTATCCTCTATGGCCTACCTAACCATCAACTCTTGTTCCACCAAGCAGTATTGGATATAAGGTCCATGATTTGTAGTTTGTCTTCAGTCAATGCATGTGTTGGTTGTTTACTCACATGAGCTTTCTGTTGGCATT
Source organism: Mus musculus (assembly GCF_000001635.26). NCBI lineage: Eukaryota > Metazoa > Chordata > Mammalia > Rodentia > Muridae > Mus > Mus musculus. Next base: position 125,033,895 of record NC_000076.6, on the reverse strand, counting down.
GCACGAGCATATCTTGCAGGCAGGACACTTTTGTCAATCAGAGATTTCGTTCTGGTGTGTGTTTCTGTTTCTCTTTTGATAGTATGAAGAGTACCTTCCTGTATCAAAGATTCTAGCAGATAGAGATGAAAGCTCTATTTAGTCATCATCTCTACTTTATCATGTTGAGTGAGTTATGCAGGTGCCTCCAGCAGGGAAGACTTGCTGTTAGGTTACAGAGAGCAACCTTTACAATAGTCTGAGCTTTATTTGTGATTCTCATGGGATACCTATGCCCAACAACTCATTTAGATGTTATCCAATCCCAGTACTGGAAGTTTCATTTGGTGAGGTGACAAGAGATGGCCAGTTGTAACATCCTTTCCCATGATTTGATGATATCCACAACACCACCTTTATATGTGTAGATATTTTAGGAAATTTTACCTGTATTAGGTTTCCATATGACCCATCAAATGGTCACTAATTTCAGCTGTCCCTCTCCAAATTTCTATTTCACAATGAATTAAGCTTACAGTATTTTGATGCTGTGTAGACAAAGCAAAATACATTTAAATTTAAATTAATACTGTATTTTATTAACTAATAGAAACATATAAAAAACATAGAGGACCAAGTACATTTCAGTAAAGAAAGAGTTATAAAGAGATGTAAGATTCTAAGATAAAACGATGCCCACCAGTTCTGTGAAATATATGGAGGTGAACTCATTAGAGATTTAGAAAACAATTCTACAAAGAAAACCAAGGGCTTCTTTTATTCTCCATTCTGATCATTTCTCCCCATCATTTCAGAACATTTCAAGCTTGCCAGACCCATCTGAAGTGGCTATTGTGCCTCTTCATGTTTTCAATCCTTTCTCTTTTTCTTTCATCTTTAGCTGTGTAAAGAGAAGTCGAACTATTGTTTAAAGAACAAACAATCTGATGTGAAGTTCAAAACCACTAAAGACTGTTACATTTATGGGATCGCACCTAAGATCAGCACATTACCAGTTCCCATTAGCAGGTGCCATTAGCTGGCAATGCTGTTTTACGACTCCCTTTCTTGATCTTTGTTACATACAGTATACCTGGTGCCTCTGCCTAAGTACTGCCCAGCATTGCCTTCAAACCAGACGTTTCTGGGGTTTCTCACATGGGCTTTTAGTAATCTACAAATCAATACTTGCTTGTTCTATTAAAATACAAGCCCTTATATGGAAAAAAAGCCTTTGATGTGACTTCTAAATGAATAGCCTATCAGCTCAGAAAGGCGGTAATTTTAATGCTAGGAAGTAAAGAAAAAAATGTAGCCGTACAGTGGTATTTGTCTGATGTAGAAATTAATTCAAAAGTATTTATTTTTTGATGTAAGTAAAACCTAGATAAAAAGCTTACAGAGATCAGTTCTGAGCAGGTTAATTTGTACACAACTGCATTAATAAGATCTTGAAGGTTTGTTTTATAAATTCCAAGCTTGAACAAATTTGATATGTCTTGTTTATAGTTACATTGCCCTTATTCCTTGAAGTGGGACATTGTACAGGGCAAGTAAAACCACAGGGAAGACTTTATTTAGGTTATTACAATAGGAGAGACAATGTCACTTCTAATGAAGCCTAAGGCTAGAGGAGTCTTTAAAGAGTGAGGTGTGTGTTTGTGTGTGTGTGTTCCTGAAACACTTCCATAGCTAATATTATATACTCTAGTAGACTCTCTAGTATGTTTGCAACAGGAACTAGTTATACAAGTAGCAGCAAGGCACCCAAGAGATGGATATGCCAGCTTCCTCACTATTATGTCTTTGAGTAATGGTTCCTGTCCCCTTAAGAAAGAAATCAGGTGAAGCGTTTCTAGAGGTTTTCTACAGCAAATGCTATAACCTAGTGATGCAACCCTTCGTACAGTTCCTCACATTGTGACCCCCCAACCACAAATTTATTTTCATTGCTACTTCATAACTATATTTTGCTACTGTTATGAATCAAAGTGCAAACATCTGTGTATTCTTATGGTCTTACACAACCCTGTAATAAATACAGTCATTTGACCCCCCAAAAAAATCATGACCCACAGACTGTTTGGGGCTCCAAGCAGAGGGAGACAGGTTCAAGGAAGGTGTGAGGAAGATTATTTCAAGGATAGAAGTCTGATTTTACAAAATGTGTGCACAAATGTATTTTTATTGAGTCCAATATAATATTTTTCGTTCACTGTATGACAATCACTCTTATTCCTCACAAGGAGAAAAGAGTCATTTGTATAAAATTTGCAAAGGTAATTTTTGTTTTATCATCTTTTATAAGGAAGGATATTCCCATTTAGAAATAATAAATCCAAGGGCTCTTTTGTTCAATATCATCGCCATAATAAGCAACATATTTTCAGTAATATCTGAAGCATAAGCTTTTGTAGGTGAGGTAAAGGGTGTGAATGAAAGAGGGGACGCTGGTAAGCATTTGAGTGTTACTAAAGAAGGCTGAAGATTGTGTAAGTGAAACCTGTCTAAGGCGTTACTTGGTTAGAACAATCTCTTGGGAATAGTGTGGACATGCATCAGAATTAATGTGGAGAAGACACATGGACATATCTTTAAGTAAATATTCAACACAGAATTGAGAAACCTATAAGTGACAATTATCTAATTTTAAAAGTTTACATTGGCCACATTTTGTTACATACCACATTTTATCAAGCACTTAAAAGTGCAATTTGCCCATATGTGTGTATGTTTAAAGTTCTCCAACTATAGTTGACAACCAACCAAATGTATATAATATGGGGATTCTAATCTTGAAGAAAAGGAGTTTATAGAACCGTTTTAGAAAAAGAAGCCACTGTGAGTGACCCTTTTCTATATAGATCTTGACTGCGCTTAATTTGAATTGAATGGATAATTAGCAGGCAGAATTGCCTAGAGAAAACAAGTTATTTTCAATTCTCTCGTGGGAATTAGCTAGTAGTGGTTCAGCCTAGTGTGGAGAACATCTCGTTCAGATTATTGTCACTTAGAAACACCTTAGGTACGGCCCTAAAATGTGCTATAGACATTTTTAGGGGTGTAGATGAAGTAAAGTATTTTTATGATAGGCAGATGAATGGAGTGAAGTACTATGGATATAAACCTACCCAGTATCCCTGCTGTGTGTGCATGGTGCTATTCCTGACTGGTAACTCTGCCTTTACACTTCTTTGTAAGTACATCATAGGGACACCGATAGCAAGCCTAAAGCTGGTCATTGTTATAACTGAGTGGAGGGCCAAATGCATCTTCAAGTAAATTTCATGTGAGACCTAGGAAATCCATCCCAAGGTACCATAGCTCCTGGGTAAAAGTAGAATACTATGGATGGAACAAAAACCTCCCCCCCCTATAACTCCTGTGATGATGATGTCATCGTTCTGGCTGCTTACTATCACAAAAGGAGGAAATATTGCAAGACCTCAGCTGCCGGGAAGTGGTACCGGCACTGAGGAGAGAGCTAATATTGTTAATATTTTTCAAGCCCTTCACAGGTGGCAGAAATTGTGTAGTACACATGTGTCTCTAAATAGTCTGTATATATATATAAACATCCTAGTAAATGCTGACATATTTATTAGTAAGGATGGTGGGTATACACCTTTGTAAGTACCTGAAGATCCTAGCTGGTGATAGAAACCCTGATAACAGATAGAGGATGGATTGTAGATAGATGTACATAGGTTGTTTTTAATTTGAATAAACCTCCAAATAAATATACCCACTTCCCACAGCCTCACCTTACATTGCAGTCATATACACTTTCTGCATAGCTATGGTGTGATAGCATAACTATACTAGGGAAAGGGTTTTTTAGTCCCAACTTGGTGGCATTTAAAGTATTTCATCATACTTTGACAGATCCTACAGTAAGCTATTTCAGTTGTCTCAGAAGAGGATGTTTAATAATGACCACTGGCATTAGCTCTCTCCGAAACCACATTTTGCTGAAAACATCACCTCCAAATCACAAGGGTCTTAAGGAGCTTACAGGGCCTTCTGAATAACTTTTCAAAAATCCCCCTGTGAAAGTTGCCCTTGAAAAGCTAAATCCTCTAAGTTTATCATTACTGTTTGCTTTTCAGAATTCATTGTATGTGCTCTCTTACAATTTATCTTTGCCATCTTTATTCTCACACAGAGGGCTTTATGCTACTTGCAGAAGTTGGAGTATTAAGGACAATGCTGATGGAACACACATTAGCATGCAGTCACATGACGTTGCTTCCATGTATGTCCTTACCTTTTCAAATAGAAGCCATGGAAATTGAAACTTGTTGAGACCAAGGCTGGGGAGATGGACCAGTAGTTAAAAGCTTGCTGCACAAGCAAGTGGAGTAGGAGTCAGACCCCCAGGCTTGGTGGCAATGCTCACAGGCCTGTAATTCCAGTCCTCACGAGGTGGCCTTAGAGAGCAAGGCAGCAAACTCTGGGTTTGATTGAGTGATCCTACAATGATGCATAATGCAGAACAGTAGAAATGACAGCCCAGATCAACCTCTGATCCCCACGGGTTTGCTCACAATGTACATCCTCATACCTATGAATCTGCATATATGCAGATCACAAATGCACACTCACAAAGAAGAAAAAAACTGTCTGAATAATATCATCACATAACATAATTTAAAACTTCAGCATTTCCACACATGATTTTCTTTAATATGTTTTTATACTCATGTGTTATTGACTATTGGTTCTTCCTGCTGTTTAAAAATCATTAGATTGATAGATGAGTTGCAAGAACACAAAAGCAGTTCATAATTTGTGAGCTATTTGATCGAGGTTATCTTTCTTTATATTCCTTCAAATATACCACAATATTGATACTAAAATAGAAAGAGCTCATATTTCCTTGAAAGACACTTTATATGAAACTCACCTCAAAAAACTGGCATGCACTTATATTATGAAATATTTAATAAGTGTGACTGAAGAATCAAGAATGACGAGTATTTATTCCTTAAAAAATAAATGGTTACTAATTGAAAATAAAATCTTCTCTATTGACTTTTTCTTGAATTATGAACAACAGCAGAAATCTTTAAGAGTCTCAGAGAAATTATATTTTATCTATACTTAAAAATAAGTCTCCGTGGGCCAAGAAAGACAGATTTTTTTCTTTGCGCTCTCATTTTTATACATGCTTAGCTCATCCTAAATTATAGCAATGTTTCATTACCACCAAAATTCTCCAGATAAAATTCGTAGCACAAGTGCTTGCTAAGCAAAAGGGGAAAACATAAATTGTATCTGTGCTGAGCAAATGGATCTGGAGGCTGACTTTTATTTGGCTCGAAGCTTCCGTTGCAGAACAAAGTTTCTGCTGATTCTGTCAGGATCTGGCTAAGGCCAAGGAAATCATGTGATGGACACTCCACTGGTCTACAGCACAGCTTTGCCAAAGCAGACACTTTGTGTGGTGTCAGAAATGGGGGACTGAAGATCTGTCTGACTTTCAAATGAAATATAACACTTTTATCAACAAAAGATAAAACTTCGATAACTGACATTTTGTCTAGTATTAGTGGGGATACACGGTAGAAACGACTTGTGGGGTATTACATATTTGTAACCAAGTTTCTTTAACTTCTCCAGGCTTGATCTGTAAAAACTAAATGCATATATCAATTTTTTCAAAGAAATTTTTATGTATGCACATTACCAGCATGCCTTTATGTTCACGGCATGCACGAGAATGAGAGTGGGATCCAGAGAGGCCATTGGGGACCCAAGAACCAGAGTTAAAGATAGTGTGAACGGCTTAATGTGGGTACTGGGAACCAAACTCAGATCCTCTGCCAAATTAGCAAGTGTACTTAACGGCTAAGATATCTCCCCAGCTTGTACTCCAAACACCCCTAGCGTTTTCTCAAAGGAACACTCTTTGTTTATAGAGAATCGTGTGTTCTGGCTTCCATTTCTTTGTTCTACCTTTTCTACCTCATTCCTTCTAGACAGATGATGTCATAAAATGGAGAACATATCACATATGCATTTATCATCAACATGACCCCTGTGTTCCCCTCACATGACACATTTTCTGTCTCTCAGTTTGTGTGTGTGTGTGTGTGTGTGTGTGTGTAGTTTGCAAGAAGACAGGGTATCTAGAGTTACTTTTGTGCAGTTATGTCCAATCATGAATTATTTCTCACGTGTCAGTTGATTCAAGCAAAGGGGGTTTTGACACAATTCCATTTACTCAATACTCTTTATTGTTGTTACTTATTCAGCATGCAGATTTCTAATTGCTACTGCAAATGATTTTATTTTTCATATCACCAGCCAAAGGGAATTAGGGCATATGCTATTGGCCGCTCTTGCAAGCAATGGGCTCTCCCTTCACCCCTTGTGTTTGAACAGAATAACTTACTGATCAGATTCACTGTTCATGCTTATTTTTGGTCTGTTTTAGCTCTTCTTTTAATTTAGTAGAAAAGGACTGGAATCTAATGACCAGTGAAAATGTTCGAGGCTTGTCATCCATACTCATCGCTTGGTGACAGGTATGTTTCTACTTCTATGTTATAAACGTATTTCTATGGAAGCAGTGCAAACCCAACATGTAGGATAGAATGTGTGTTTATTTCAAGCCTTTGGAACTCCACTGAAATATAAATAAAGAGGTTTTTAAATGGCATGAAATGTCAAGGACAAACAGAGTAGATGTGACAAAGACAGCCATGACATTTGTGGCTGCAATGCAAAAAACAGCAAGTGACAGAAATCAGCTTCATGCACACTTCGATTCCTCCTCCTTCCTCTTTTTGCTCTCCCTCCCTATTCTTACTCTGTGCTGTCCCACCACTCAGAGTCCCATCAGAACCCAATTTAAATGACAGGGCACGATTTCCCAGGAGAATGCAGAACATATGTTTTCTTGCTTTAGGATTTGAGTCCCCTGTTTTCCCATCTGGGATGCTGGCAGATGCTCTGTCTGAATATTGGTTCATCTTATCCATTCCCATGTACTTTATAAAATTCTCAACTTTGTTCCTATCATTATCCATCTGCTTATTGGAAAGAAGAGGGCAGAAAAACTGTGTGTGTGTGTGTGTGTGTGTGTGTGTGTGTGTGTGTGTGTGTGTGTTTCTATGTGTGTGCCTGTGTGTACCTGCATGTGCAAGTGTGTGAGTTGTTTGTGTGTGGATATGTCTCCATGTGTGCATGTGTGTTTGTGCCTGTATGTGTATGTATGTGAGTGTGTGCATCTATGTGTGTATGTCTATGTGTATGTGCCTGTGTGTGGGTTGTTTTTGTGTGCATATGTGTGCAATGTGTGTGTGTGTGTGTGTGTGTGCATGTGTGTGTGTACATATGTGAGGATGTATGTGTTTGAGTTCATGATAATTAATCAGAAAGATGTTAAGGCTTTTCTTTCCTATACTTTTATTTCAGTATTTCATGGCTGCATAACACATCATATCTAAAGGAAAACATTTCTTCTTGGTCAAGCAAGCATGAGTCTTTCTAAAGGTCTTCATGTTGTCCACAACCTTAAGTTTGAGTCCTGTGTAGTAACGGCTCGGGTACATTATAACATGAACTTGTGTGTTACCCAAAGGGTACATCATGGCTGCAATTTCCATTTAATCCTTCTTAACCCATTTCTACATGTCATGTATTGTTCTTTGGTTGGCAGCTTGGATAAGTGGATGGTGTGGGTGAAGCCATTGTTTTGTAACAGCCTTTATATATGGCCTTTATATATGGCCAAATTCTAAGTTCTGAGCAACTTCTGTGAAATTAAAACCTTAAAGGGAATGGTGTTTGGGGGCATTTTGCATTTGCAGATGACACAGCATTGCTTAGGTCTCAGTGAGCATTTAGTTGCTGTATTGTTTAGAGCAATTCCTGGACACAGGTGGGTTTTCAGACTTGACATATATCTGCTATCATTGAGGAGCTGCAATCTAATTTAGTATAGTTTGAAAAGTTTGATATTTAAGTGACCATGTGTCAAACTTTATTATGATGTGTAGGCTGATAAAGGATGAGATGTGTTTGCATTTGAGTATATAAGTACATATAAGAATATATAAATACATATATATTCTATATAAGTACACAGGCATAGTGAACTGCTATGTATCAGAAGATCTATGACTCCCATGGAATAATGGGACCATTTATTGCCATGGTATAATAAATTAGCTAAAGCTTCTATGCTCCCATGCTTAATAAATAGACCATTTGGCAGGTCACTTTAAAAATTTAAGATGGGCTATTTAACTATTTAACAGGAATGTTTAAAAGCTCCTAAATTATGAAAAAAATTAAATGGAAGGTTGCAAAAATAAACAAAGCTTATAGAATCACTATGTAAATTACACATAGATATAATAGAATTTTTGGATTAAGTTATCCAGTTGGCAACATGCAGCTCTATTAGATGAAGTCCTTGAGCATATTTGACCCGAGTGTCCTCTGAAATGACAGTCTGCTGCATGGTATTGTCACTTCCTCAGTCTTCATGAAGAAACGCAACAGCCAGGAGTGCAGAAATTTTCTCCCATTTTCAAAAATTAAGTCAAGATATTGATCTCCAGAAATATGAAGAAATAGTATCTTTCACATGCAAATCTCTGTTAATGTGTATATCTTTACATATATAGTTATACATATAAGAGGGTGTGTGTCTGTCTGTCTGTCTCATTGTGTTTGTGTGTGTATTCATGTGTGTGTGTGTGTGTGTGTGTGTGTGTTTAAGTGTGAAGCATATGCTCTATTCAAGAGGATCATGGACTATAATTTGGACTAGGAGCTGAACTCTGTAGAGCTCTTCTTCAAAGCAAACATGGTCTTTACATTCTAAACAAAACGAATGTTTTTCCAGCAGGGAAGAGAAAACTCATATATTTTTCTGGAAGTTATGAAAGCATAAGGTAAGTATGGCTATATTTCAAAACTTTACTAAAGATTATAAGTGAGGTTTTGTGTTAATGTCTTTAAATTAGTTACAAAGGACTTTGGTATCTCCCTTAGTTTCTATCCTCATCACACCCACCCCTTTTTGACATGACCCTTCTTCAACTTTTTAGAGAAGAAATGTTTCTTCAATCATAAATAGCACTATAGGTAGTCCATTCAAAAGCTGATGTATTTATTTTTAATATTTTTCTAGTGTTTGAGAGTAGAAGACATTTCTCCCTTCCCTTTTCTTCCTACAAACCCCGCAATGTACCCCCTTGATCACTTTCAAATTCCCAGCCTAGTTTTCTTTAATTGTTTTAGCTTTTGTTTCATACTTACCTATGTGCACCCCCCCCCACATTCCTAAGTTCATAAACATAATTTTCTCAGTCCATAATATTACTTTTATGGAAGTGTTTTCATGTCCGACCTTTTGTTTTACATGAGCAGTGTGCTTCCAGTATTCTCAGTTCCTATAGATCTTCACCTAAGTGAGCTTTCCTCCTCCTCCTGTTGACACATCTATTGTTCTTCCTTATGTTTTGTTTAGATGATATGTTGGTGAGACTCTGGGTACAGGGTCTGACACTTCTAGGATACACACTCTCACAGCAAACTCCTTGAACCCTGACTCTGATGATCATTCCACCTGGATTGTAGATGTAATCAGTTGGGTCTGGATGCAGAACACAGCTCTTTAATTGGTTGTGGTTTTCAGAATTGATCTCTCTCTCTCTCTCTCTGTTGCAAAGAGCAGTTTTCTTGATGAGTGATGAGGACTACACTTACCTGTGTGTATCAGGCCATACTAGAAAAGAATCTACCTCAAACAACTTTTCAAAAGGGAATTTGTTAATGCTCAGTGTTCTCCACAAAGGGATTCTGGAGAGTCTGAGTTCATCATTACTTGTAGGAACTGAAGATACAAACCAGAAGACTATTTATACGTACATGTATGAATAAATGCACTTTTCTGTGTTCAGTAGAAATGGTTTCAGTTTTGCTTTGCTTATGACTTTATTTTAAATGTGTTTGGCAAAAATATAAAATGATAGTAAAATATTCATTATTACTGCAACCATCCAAATTGATTATGAGCAATCTTTAAGACCAATGTTATCTTTAAAATGGTAGAACCATTCTTAATAAGTTCTCTAGGACCAATGTTACATTTAAAATGGTAGAACCATTCTTAATAAATTCTCATGTCCCTAATATAAGGCACCCAATCCCAAAACACAGAAAGGAAAAACCTTGCACTCTTAAAGATGACACATATGAACAATACTCTACTTGAGTTTGTGTCTTTTTGTTTTTCCCCTTTCTTCTATTTTTAATTACATGTGCATAGGTATGTGCTATTGATGTATAGGTATATGTAAATGTAAATGTATACAGGTGTGCACGTGTGTAAACATGAGTGTAGAGGCCTAAAGTTGATATTGAGTGTCTTCCTTGATAAGACTTCAGCTTATTGAGATGAGCTTTGACCCTGACCCTGGAGCTTTCTAGTTCCAGTTAGCCTATCTGTCTAGCTCACCCAGAACATTCCTGCTTCTTGCTTCTATGTACTAGGAAAGCAGCTTACAGCTTTCCTGGCTTTAAAATAGATAAATGGGACCTCATAAAGTTGCAAAGCTTCTGCAAGGCAAAAGACACCATCAATAAGACAAAAAGACCACCAACAGATTGGGAAAGGATCTTTACCTATCCTAAATCAGATAGGGGACTAATATCCAATATATATAAAGAACTCAAGAAGGTGGACTTCAGAAAATCAAATAACCCCATTAAAAAATGGGGCTCAGAGCTGAACAAAGAATTCTCACCTCTTGTGCGCGCCCGACTGGCCAGGAAGAATGACGCTGCAACAGGATCCTTCCGCACACATGGCCAAGCAGCATATCCCTAACCCATGCTGGATTTCCTGCAGCAGAGTTAGCTGCTGCCTGTTCATTTGCAAATTCAATAAGGAAGGCTTTCCAATCTAAATACTGCCCAGGTGAAAGGCATGCCTTCACCAAGCCTGCCCAATCGGACGTTGTCATGCAGTGTCTATTCAAGGCCTCTACTTGAGCCACAGTATAGGAGGCAGTTAAGCCGTACGTCCGCACGGACTCAGACAAATTCCTGATTACTTTGAAATTTAGAGGCTCATGATATCTCTGCCCTGCTTGGTTGGTGAAAATAGGACATCCCAGCAAGGAGAATCTAACCTCTCTCCAAACTTCTGAATAGAAGGTCTGCTTATAGGCGGCTGCCGAGGAGGCATAGGGAGGAGGTGCAGAAGCTAATTCGCCTTCCTCCTCCGCCTCGGCTTTTTTATTTTGTCCTTTCTGTCCACCTGATAACACTGTGTCTCCTTTCTTTTTCCTTTTTCTTTTTAAGCCCTTCTCCTCTTCCGACATACTTTCTTGTTGCTCTGTAAGGATTTTCTGACCTGTCTTGACTGCCTGACAATTCAAACAGTAACAGAGTCCATATATCAGAACAAACAAGACCAAACCTAACAGACCTACCCACAAAGGGTCAATGGGAGAAGAAAGCATAACTCATGAACCTTAACTTGTCCCAAAGCCGGGAACCTTAACTTGTCCCAAAGCCGGGAACCTTATCGTCTCAATCCTTTCTTTCCTTCTCTTCTCTCTTTCCCTTCTCTCCTTCCTTTCTTTCTTTTCTTTCTTTCTTTCTCTCCTTTCTTTTCTTTCCCTTCCTTTCCTTTCCTTTCCTTTCCTTTCCTTTCCTTTCCTTTCCCTTTTCCTTTCCTTCACTATTTCCTCTTCTTTATCACTGATTCCTTTTATTTTTCCTCCCTTTTCTTTTCCTTTTTCTTAAAAAACATATCCCCCTTTAACCTGGGGATCAATTTGGGAGATTTACTGGTACCACCGTTCCTCGGCTGAAGAGTTCTGAATCCACGCCGGATCCTTCTCAGCAGTCTGTTTTACGGGAACACTTTATTAACTGCTCCCTCCCCGTGATGCAGTTCTGAATCCTCCCTGTAGCAGGGGGTCTTCGCTCATGCCTGAAGATGTTTCTTTTCCCGGGTTTTCGGCACCACTTCTTGCACTTGCCCGACTGGCCAGCAAGAACGACGCTGCAACAGGATCCTTCTGCACACATTTATTGGGAGAGCTTGATTGCAGAGGCAAAGAGACCCCAAGCTCAAGACTGGTGCTGCTTATATAGGCCTAGGAGAGGCGTTTTCTCTCATCTGATTGGTTAACTTGTCTCTCATCTGATTGGTTAACTTTGGTTAATTCTCAAAACCTCATCTTGGCAAAAAAACTTTTATTGCCTATGTATGTGTGGTGGCCAGCAGTAGCCAACTGCCACTCTGTAACTGCCACTCTGTAACTGCCTCTATGTAACTGCCACTCTGCATCGGCTTCCCACACTCACCTGAGGAATACCAAATGGCAGAGAAGCACCTGAAAAAATGTTCAACATCCTTAATCATCAGGGAAATGCAAACGAAAACAACCCTGAGATTCCACCTCACACCAGTCAGAATGGCTAAGGTCAAAAATTCAGGTGACAGCAGATGCTGGTGAGGATGTGGAGAAAGAGGAACACTCCTCCATTATTGGTGGGATTGCAAGCTTGTAAACCACTCTGGAAATCAGTCTGGCGGTTCCTCAGAAAATTGGACATAGTACTACTGGAGGATCCCGCAATACCTCTTCTGGGCATATATCCAGAAGATGTTCCAACTGGTAAGAAGGACACATGCTCCACTATGTTCATAGCAGCCTTATTTATAATAGCCAGAAGCTGGAAAGAACCCAGATGCCCCTCAACAGAGGAATGGATACAGAAAATGTGGTACATTTACACAATGGAATACTACTCAGCTATTAAAAAGAATGAATTTATGAAATTCCTAGGCAAATGGATGGACCTGGAGGGCATCATCCTGAGTGAGGTAACTCAATCACAATGGAACTCACACAATATGTACTCACTGATAAATGGATATTAGCCCATAAACTTAGGATACCCAAGATATAAGATACAATCTGCTGAACACATGAAACTCAAGAAGAATGAAGACCAAAGTGTGGGCACTTTGCCCCTTCTTAGAATTGGGAACAAAACACCCATGAAAGGAGTTACAGAGACAAAGTTTGGAGCTGTGACGAAAGGATGGACCATCTAGAGACTGCCATATCCAGGGATCCATCCCATAATCAGCTTCTAAATGCTGACACCATTGCATACACTAGCAAGATTTTGCTGAAAGGACCCAGATATAGCTCTCTCTTGTGAGACTATGCCGGGGCCTAGCAAACACAGAAGTGGATGCTCACAGTCAGCTATTGGATGGATCACAGGGCCCCCAATGGAGGAGCTAGAGAAAGTACCCAATGAGCTAAAGGGATCTGCAACCCTATAGGTGGAACAACATTATGAACTAACCAGTACCCCGGAGCTCTGGACTCTAGCTGCATATGTATCAAAAGATGGCCTAGTTGGCCATCTCTGGAAAGAGAGGCCCATTGGACTTGCAAACTTTATATGCCCCAGTACATGGGAATGCCAGGGCCAAAAAGTGGGAGTCGGTGGGTAGGGGAGTGGGGGGAGGGAGTGGGTGGCTTTTGGAATAACACTGGAAATGTAAATGAGGAAATTACCTAATAAAAATATTTAAAAAATTAAAAAAACATTGTTTTAAAGATTGAAATGCCTGTCGTTGTGCTTATTCAGCACATACTTTGTCCACAGACCCATCTCCTAGAGTTTATATCTTACGTTTAATTGACAAATAGTAGTTGTGTGTTAATGGAGCATGATTCAAATCTCGTGTACAGGCACACACTTTGGAGTAAATCAAGTTTCTTAGCCTGTGTATTGTCTTCCATATCTATCAGCTCACTGGACTGAGAACATTTAAAATGTTCTCTGTAAGTAGCATTGGAATGCCTTGTAGAATACATTATTACATTATAATTAATCGCCATAATATGTGAGATAAAGCTCTGCACTTGCTATTCTCATCCAAGCAATAGTGAGTATATTAGCCAATATCTCTCCTTCTTCAGGCAACCTCTCCTGAGCTGCTCATCACTAGTCTGCTTCCATGAGTTTTACTTCTCTGAATGCTTCAAAGACCAGTTTAAATTCACGAGGACCTGTCTCCAATGTGTTGTTGATCACTTCTTGGAAGCACAAAGGTAGCCTCACATGGAGATTTATAGCGACATCTCTATGGATGCTGTAAGAAAATGATTTGAAAGTGAGGTTTGATTTTACTTATGTATTTATACTTGATAATGTGAACTGATGGGATCAATAATAATTAAAAATAATGAATGAATAGTTGCTCATTCACTTGTAAGTGATTGGACTTTAATTACACTACTTTCCCCATTTCTATATCATTAATCAGTTCATAACAAACTTTTCTAACATCTTTTCATTCTATTTATCTTGGCATCAACACAACACATAAAGTTCACTTAGAATTATTTTTTCTGTTCAAAAACTTTTGTGATAAAATTTATGAAGTTCAGTTCTGGAGAAGATTTTTAATCCAGAAAATGGCTGCTCTGGCAAGGGATTATATCCAAAGTTCTGGCTGGAATTACATACTTTTAATCCCTCTAGATGGAATAGAGACATGCCCTCAGTATACACCTTTAATTCCAAACAATGTAGGTAAGCTTAGTTTGTAAAACAAAGTAGCCATGTTTGAGAATAAATTCTAATGGGGGGAAGTAGACAAAGTTATGATAGCGAAAGAGATAGATTTGACAGAATCAATCAGAGATAGGACACACCCAACACTCACACGAACAGACAGGAAGCCAGGGCCACTGAAGAGCAGCACAGAGTACATGAGGCAGTTCATTGAGTTTGATTCAGTTGAGATCAGGCAATACAGTGGAGCTCAGTTGAATTCAGTTCAGTGTAGCTTAGTTGAGTGCAGTTATACTCATACTTAAGATCCATTCAGTTTGGAGTACAGTTCATAGCAGTTTAGTTTGTGTACTTCAGAGTCCATTTTTCCAAGTAGAGAAATGCATTCAGAAGCTGAGAGAAGCAGTCAGCTTAGAGAGGAGTTTGAGCTAGAACAGCTGAGTTGAACTAGCCAGCCAAAGTTAAGAAAGGGTGAGCTTATTCAGTGATAAGCCTCTGAGAGGATAATTACATCTGATGAAGAGAAGCATCATTTGCACAGTTCAGGCACATATTTGCACATATTTCTCAATCTTTCTACATTCTATTTCCTCCTTACTCTGATCTTCTGGTTGTCTCATAATCAGAATTGTCCTAATTGTCTAGACCGAATGTCTTTAGTTCAAGAGCTTGTTAGAATTTATGATATACATCTCTTTTTTGCGTAAAAAGTTATGTACACTGTATCAGTAAACTGCCATCCGTTGATTGAGCTCATGGAGAGCTTGACTGGAAGTGAGCTGTCTCCCACCTTCCACTTAAAACCCAAGTAAGTATGTTTGTTTCAATGTATCCTCCTGGGCCTCTTATCTGGAGATGGCTGGTCCTCCTAACTTGGTGTTAAAGGGGGAAAGAAAACTTTAATATTAGCTCCAGAGTAAAACATTGTGTCCTTAAAGCAGCCAGAGAGGAAACCATTCCCAGTACATTGTTGTTTACCCCGTGATATACAAGTGACGACAGTGGGGAAGAGAATCTGAAGTTCAGCCATGGAGAGCTCACTGATGATGAGATATCTCAACTGGAGACTCAGCTGCCCAGTCACTGTCTGTAGGCTGTGCATGAGCAACTAATCTGATAGTTTCTTTCTGTCATTATTTGTTCTCTTATTGGAAAGCTTCCTTGAGGGGAAACTCTGCCGTGTCCTAAAACTCTTGATTAGGAAGTACACTTAACCTAGCCATTTCTGAAAGATACGCTACATACTTGATTGGATGACATTTTGTTCATCTCTTATCGACTTGTGTCAGTGGTTCTCAACCTTCCGAATGCTGTGATCTTCTAATACAGTTCCTCAAGTTGTGGTGACCCCAACCATAAGATTACTTTATAACTGTAATTTTAGTTAGGGGTTCCTATTGATGTAATGAAACACTATGACCAAAAACAAGTTGGGGAGATACAGATTGATTGGGCTTACACTTTCATTTTGCTGATCATCACTGAAAAAGTCAGAACAAACACTCAACTAGGGCTGGAACCTGGAGGCAAGAGAAGATGCAGAGGCCATGGAGAGCTGTGGCTTGCTGGCTTGTTCCCTATTGCTTGCTCAGCCTGATTTCTTATAAAATCCAGGACTGCCATGCCAGGGATGAAACCACCCACAATGACCTGGACCCTTCCCCATTGATCAATAATGAAGAGAATGCCCTACAGCTAGGTCTCACAGAGGCATTTCTTCAAATGAAGTTTTCTCCTTTCATACGATTTAGTTTGTGTCAAGTTGACAACAACAAAAACAACAACAACAACAACAAAACAAAAAAACCCAACCCAACCCAACCCAACCCAACCCAACCCAACCTACCACCACCACTACCACCACCAACAACAACAAACAGCTAGCACATTAGGTAATTCCAGGTACCAGTGCCTAAAAGTGCCAGTTTCCAGCATTGTAACCCTCAGAACCAAGCACTGCCACATAAGCTTTGTGAGAAGAGCATGCAGACAAACCATAGCAATATTGTATGCTAAATATCAAGCAACGGAGAAGACAGTGGGCACATGAAATGTGTATTGATTTAAAATTCCAATCCCAACCAAATTTTCCATTTCTCTACTTTTAGATATTTTTAGAGTGCTACTATTAGAACATTTTGACAGGGAAATATGTATGAAATCTCGACTCAAGCAATGTGGTATGGCAGAATGAATATATTATGTTGTATGCTTGATCTTAACAGTGTGTTAGAATAATGTAGTGGGAGGATTTGACTTTGCCAGTAAGCACAAACTGAATAATTTATTTCGCAATATGAATTTATCCATTGAATCAGTGTGTAGTATTTAATCACTTTTCCTATATTTAGTTTCCTTTCATGTCATAAATTTTAATGGACTCTTTAGAGCAGATAGATTATAAATTGTAAATTCATATGAATGATAGATAATGCATATGTGAAAATTGATCAGAGGGGTTATATAGTGAGAATCTTTCTTTAGGGGCATTCTGCACCTGCTAATTATTTCTAAAACTTGAATCAAAATTATTAGTTATTTAAGTGTCATGAATTGAGTGTTTAAAATTGGAATAATAAATTTACTATCTAAAACTACTGTAAATGTACAAACCCAGCAACTTTCCTGTTATAAATACAGTCTCTAGGTCAAGGAATTTACAAGGACCCATTATGCAAAATTTATGTATAAATTGACAAATTTCATGGCCATTTTGCCTTTTTTACCTGTACATAAGCATGTATAACCTTTATTTATAACTCAAGGCATGTCATTTTGACATTAAAAACTTTCAGAATATTCTATATAAAGAAAACCACATTTGAAGTCCTAAAGTAAAAGCTTAACAACAACTACTCGAAGTTATCTCTTTTTTTTTATTCTTTGAGAATTATAGACATGCATGTAATACGTTGATCAAATCTACCTCCGTCTACTGCCTATATGAACATGGATGTTGGACTGTTTATTTGATCATTGATACTCTCTTTTGAGTGCATCACTGATACAACCAGCTGTTTCTCCACTATTGTGCGGAGTTGCCAATAACTCCCTAGTTAAGCATGTGACTTAATGGGGAACTCTGCTGGGAATTTGACTGGTTGGATCTTGTGTAGGTCTTGTGCATGGAATCACTGGCTCTATGATCTCATAATGTGGCAAGCTCAAAGGCCTTGTCAGGCATAGTCAATACTGCTTTGCTGCTGATATTTATTGCCTCTGGACCTTATAATCTTTAAAACCCTCTTCATCAATGATTTCTGAGTCTTAGGGTTGAGCATTACAAGTCTATTTTTCTGTGACATAAAGGATGGATCAGCATAATATAAATGAATAAATGTATTTGAGCTCTGATTAAAAAAAATGTAATAGGAGGAGTTGACTTTGCCAGAAACCATGAACCAAATATTAGTTTGCAATATGAATTTAACCATTGAATCAATGTGTTTAGCCATTTTTTTGTATTGAGTTTCTGTTCATGTCATAACTTTTTAAAGATTTGCACAGTTTCATATGCTTTCTCTGCTTGACTGATACTTGCAGATCAATCAAGATGTGTCCTATCAACTGTTCCTTCTACCACATCATTGCTCTGCCATATTTTGCTCTGTCTGTAACCCTCTGAAACTGTAACTACAATTAGGTGTTTTCCTTCATAAGTTTTTATGGTCTCTGTGTTTTGTCATCATAACAGAAAAGTATCTAAGGCAGGAGTTATACAAGGAAGCAGACTATTGCTGTGAAAAATTTTACTGTGCTGTTTGCAGAGATAGAGCCCAGGAAATTTGGACTAGAAAAGTAGGCGAACAGTATAAAGGGAGTTTAATGGACCATTCTTGGAGAACTTTCAAAGATGGTATTGTTTGTCATAAGAACTTGTCTGTGACCAAATTGAAAAATAATAGATTAATATCTTTTGTGAAGAGGAGATGTCAAGACAGACCTGTATTCACTCTGTTATATGGTTATTAACAATTACTCTTATGTAGGTCTATAGTGAAAAAGAGCAAGTAAGACAAAAAAATGTAGTACATAATATACAATTTGCAGAGAAAAAGAGCACCAGGAAATTTAAATGTTTGAATCAATAAGCAACATGGCTTATGGTTATGATCTAGATTTGTGATCAGACCAGAATGCAGACATGCCCTGGATTACAGTATGAACTGGCTGGAATACAGGCATGGCCTTAGTACACACCTTTATTCCCTAACAATGAAGGTATGGTTAGTTTTTAGAAGGAAAAAGCCGTGTTTGAAAGTTAACAACTAATTGAGGGTCAGACAAATTGATAAATCAGAAAAAAGATTTGACAGAATCAGTCAGAGAGATGATATGCCCACTCACATGGGAACAGCACAGGAAGATCAGCAAGAGAAAGAAAGGGGTGTTATTTGGTGTGTGTGTGTGTGTTTTGTGTGTACATGCACACGCATGGCAGTTTTACTAGGAGAGTTTTACAGTGACAGGTGGCAGAAACAACAAGGCACAGGTGACGATAACAATCCAGAGAATGAGAATGAGCCAGAAGATTAGAACGTATTGCTAAAGTTAGTATGAGGGCAAGCAGAGTAATTCAGTCAGAAACAGAAGAAAATCTCAGTTGAATCAGTCAGTTTGGAAGATTAGATTGTATGGAACTAGAAACTTCTAGGCCTAAGCCTAGGGATAGTTAAAACAGAGAAGAAAACACTCTAGGCTCAGTCCAAGTGAAGTATTCACACAACTTGGATAGGATTCTCATTTCATCCCATCAACTGAAGAAATAAAAGCGACAATTCCAATCAAGGTTTGTGCTGAGAGAGACAATGACTAAGGACAGACATGATCTAAGATGGAATAAACAAAGCAGCTATGACCTAAGGGGAAGACCCTACCCAGTTAAGCTAACTTGTGACAGAGAAAGATCTAAGTGATTTTCTCCTCTTAAAAAGCAACACCAAATCAAAACCATTACAGAAGTGATTTCAAGGGTGCCAGGGATTCCCCTATCAGTAGTAAAACCTGGCAGTGTCATCTTAGAATGTGTTGGGGTTCAGGAATCACCACACAAACCATAAGAACACTAAGCTCAGTTAAGCAAGAACAGTTTATTGAACACACACACCCCAAAACTGAACATTCAGGTCCACAAAAAGGATATGGGAGCCTAGATGTGGTACCAGTCTGTCCTGAAAGCAGGCTTTTTATAGAAAAACGGGTTCAAAAGATTAAAAGGCAAGAAATGGAGCAGTACAACATTTTGGCTTACTGGACAGAGTATTGCCAGCCAGCCTATAAGGGGATTAGTCCTGAGTGAGGTAAATGGTGGGCACATGGTGAACAGGGGAATTTCAGAACATTGAGCTAGCAGAGCACAGGTAATTCACCTATAGCTTCTATTTTTAGCATATTAGTATCACTCTTCAGTGCCAGCTATGGAGAATGACTTCTTGGAAAGACTTCTTGAGTCTGAGAACCTGAACTTAATCTCATCCTATGAGCAAAATGGTGACTGAACTCAAAATGGCTACAGTTTTGTTAGAGGGAACAGAATCGTGATGGACACTCAAATAAAAGTGTTATGAATCCCTCCTCTGTGGTTGAGAAGAATTGCTGAGGCCTGGCACATGGCAGGAGAGTCCCAGCATAGACATCATTAGAGGTCAACTCGCGAAGCTATAGAAAGGAAGCCTGCGTAGCATTGGAGACCCCAACAAGAAGTTAGAGATGTGAGAGAATGGGATATCTTCCAAGGAGAGCTGCAGACATGGAGTGGAACTAGTCTAAGAGGGAGAACCCTATTACAGGCAGAAAAGCTGGAAGGAAGGAACCTTCTAAGCTTTTACAGATTGGACATGGATCTTTATGATTTGGAGCTTTCCTTGCTGTTTGGTATTGCATGTTCTAGTATTTCCTCACTATGATTCATTCCTTTTGGGGTGGCAATGCATGGTATGTGTCACTGTACATTAGAAATATGTAATTTGTGTTTTGATTTTATTGAGAACTTAAGAAATTAATTTGAATATCGTTGAGATTTCAGATTTTAGAATCTTAAAATGTGTTGAGACTGAAAGATTAAGAAAACCTTTGGAGTTGAACAAAATGCATCTGTATTATGATATAGTCATGAACTTATAGGGAACAGGTTGTGGAGTTTGTGGTATGTTGTTAATTCCTTGCTATATTTGTGGATTCCTTGAGCTCTTTTGGAAGTATTAGGAGATATGGCTGTATTGATGGACATGAATCATTAGTGTACTTGAGATTTCAAGAGACTGTACTATTCCCAATATGTTCCCTCTGCCTATTACTAGTGGATCAAGATGTAACATTTTAGGTGTTGCAAATGTAATACTTTATGATCTGCCATCATGGACTATAATTCTCTGAAACTGTAAAGTCTAATTAAACCTTTTCTATTACAAGTTGCCTGGGTCATAGTGTTTTCTTCCAGTAAGAGGAAAGTAACCAAGACACCAATATTTTCCTAAATGGAGAAAATTTTAAAAAAAAGAAAACATTAAAATTAGAAACAAGACAGGATTGACCAGGATTTTCACTCTTTCTTTTTCGGAATAAGGCCATAAGAACTAGCTGAAATGTAAACTAATAAGAAAAGAAGCCAAATTGTCTTTATTTGTAGGAGATCTGATATTATATACAGGAGATAGCACAAATTGCACAAGAAAACTAGATTCAATAGTTTGAGCAAAGTTGCCTGGACACAAAGCCAACTTATGCTCCCATTTAAAATAGTACCAAAGTCAATAATGTAACTTGGAATGGAATGAGAAAACATGCAATTTAATTGTAGTAAATATATTAAAATATAAGGATCATATATTAATATTTACAAAATATTAGTATATATAATAAATTTCCAAATGTTCTGTGGATGGAATTTTTAGATTATTTTATATGCTTGTTTCTATTTTTAAATTGTTAAGCAAGATTAAAATGGGACAATTTTAAGGCAAATTACATATTTCATTAATCTACCATACGATATAGCATTTATATGATTATATTTAAGATTTTCTGCAGGATATACAGTAGGTGGAAAGAAGCCTATATAGCTTTGTTTGATTCCACTTACAGTCTGTCCTGACCTGAAATGTTAGGTTTAGTTCTATGCTCTATGTTTGAAGGGCATTGGTGAACTTTAATGGCTTCTGATAAGAATATAAAAGGTGATAAAAATGAAAAGAAATTTAAGAAGCAAAGGACAATGATAATGAAGAAAAGAGCACTTCCAGCAGTAGGCTACTTATCTTGAAGAGTTGAAGTGTTGTCATATGAAAGAGAGATTAAATTTATATTTTAGACTCTAAGTAGTAGAACTAGTGATAGTATGACTTCAGGAAGAAATAATTTTTGTTCAGCAAATGACATTATCACTATATTTTTAATGATTAGTTTTTCCACAAAAAAGAGAATACTTCTTTTCTCTCCCCAAGTCTCTCCCAAGTTTACTCATTGGTTTCTGTTCTTTACTTATTTTTTTATAAAATCTTTAAAATTTATTAATCTTTCCAATAAGGCCTGGAAGTCTGGAAGAATGTGTGTATGCTTGAATGTATGTATGTTATGTGACAAATTTCCTAGGGTGGTTTTAAAGGGTGAAATCAAATATTTTGAGGAACCACGGAGCAATAAATATTCCTCAGAAATTGTTGAAAGTGTTCCCACAAGAATAGAGTATAACAAGAAAAAAGTATAACAAGAAAAGAAAATATTTATATAATCATGAGTTTGACTCTTTCACAATTAATTGCAACAAACTGAAGATCAGATCAACCCAGAGTACTGTGATATATAAATACTTTATGAAACAAACACAAACACCTACTTTTACAAATACTATATTTAAAAGCCCCCCCCCAAAAAAAAACATACAAGGGAATTTTCTCAAAGAAGGTGGAGAAGGGCTGATAGTATTATTCTAATAGAACATAAATAAAATTTGTCTTACTATTTTATTACACACACAAAATACCCAAGAAAATTAATCTAAAGGGAAAATATGGGGGCAGACTTAAATGATCCTACTAATATGAAATTTCTTGGATAAAGAAACCTGTGGAGGCAGAACATTGTCAATCTAAAATCCCCTATCATGGTGGATAAGTATTACTGCTCTACCTCACCACAGACTCACAAACAATAGAGCTCTAAACTTTTGGAAATTTAGGTACAAATATACCATTTCCCTTTAGATGTCTGTTTTTAATTTTTTTATTATGAACTATTCTATTAATTCTTATGCCCACACACCACTTAAAAATTGAGATGAGGTGAGGCTTCATGCTATGGTGGATTGTAAAGTTGTAAAGATTTCAGTTTGAGTTTGGCCTTTGAGATGTCTGAGTTTGAGAACTTACATGCCCATTTATTGTCCTGCAGGGCACTTTCTTCTTGTGTTAAAAGGGATTAATGATCCTAACTTTTGAAGGACTGCACTCTAGTCTTCCAGCCAGTGAAACTGTCCATATTTTTAGATGTAGAGAATTAGCATTAGCAGTGACTCGGAAAGCTTCTGGTTTGAAGTCTGCATAGGTCATGTAATAGCCAGGAGATCTAATTAGCTTCTTTGAAGTCCATCTCCTGATCTATAAAATGGAAAAAAACAAAACTTCCCTTTATAGATTGAAGTATTACACGAGGAATCACAATCGAGGTTCTTTATAATGAAGGTAAGAACTGAAACTTAGCCAGTGTTTGCTGCTATTATTCCTCTGATCATGAAATCCACGTGAAACTTTTCCTTGGGCTCTACTATTTCTTCACTATTTTTCTCCTGTGAAATTCAGGATCTAACCCAGGGCCTGCCACACACTTGGATGGGTTCTACTGCAGAGCTATAACATCTGACACCAATTATATTAGTCCTTTCCATACCTATGTAATATCTATATCTATATCGATATCGATATCGATACCGATACCGATACCGATACCGATACCGATACCGATACCGATACCTATACCTATACCTATACCTATACCTATATCTATATCTATATCTATATCTATATCTATATCTATCATCTCTCTCTCTCTCTCTCTCTCTATATATATATATATATATATATATATATATACACACACACACACACAGTCAAATTGGTTTGACTTTCTGTGAGCTGCATCACACTCCTTTTCTAACACATTGCCTGCCATTTGGTTTCACCCTTTTAGCTGCATCACACTCCTTTTCTAACACATTGCCTGCCATTTGGTTTCACCCTTTTAGCACAGAGGGTTCCCACATAAATTTCTTTTATTGTGCTAGTTTCAATACTCCCCCATTAATACAATAACTCCCACTCACATTCAATAACAAACAGTAATCTTCCTCCGTGAGCTTACCAGAGCCCACAGCACCTAGTCTAAGCCTCTACTCTATTTTCTGTCCTTCTCATGTTTTCTTCTTTGTTTGGGCTCCAACCTTTTGTTTAGAGGCATTCAATCCACTTCCAACCTCAGCGAACTCAGCCTAGCATCCTTTAGATCGTTGAAGTTTTCTCCCCATCAATGAAATATAATCTTTCTAGTGATAGTAACTGTCTTCACACAATGCATCTCTCGGTTGTATTTTAAAATTGTACATTTAATTGTAAATTAAATTTACATATAAGAATGTAAATTAAAAATTACACTTTAAAGTATTTTCTGACTTAAAACAACATCAGACTTGCAATTACATGCATTACAGTGATTGCTCTTTGCATCTATTTACATAATTTGGACTTCCTTCTCAAGATTGTTGGTGATGAGCCAGGTGGTAGTGGCTAACGCCTTTAATCCCAGCACTTGGGAGGCAGAGGCAGGTGGATTTCTGAGTTCGAGGCCAGCCTGGTCTACAAAGTGAGTTCCAGGACAGCCAGGGCTACACAGAGAAACCCTGTGTCAAAAACAAAACAAAAACAAAAAACAAAAAAACAAAAAAAATTGTTGACGATGTTCATAGTGGCTACCTTCTTCATAATTCTTGTGTATGTTTTTTTTTCATCAATTTATCTCATCTTCAAAGTGCCCCTCTCTTAATTTTAGAAAATAAGTGTAAGTTACAATTCCTAGTAAAGAAACGTTGCATTTATTATTGTCCGTGTAAATAGTGATTTTGGAAATTAGTTTTTATTTATTATTATTATTATTATTATTATTATTATTATATTTTTACATGTGAGAACACTGTAGCTTTCTTCAGAAATACGAGAAGAGGGCATTAGATCCCATTACAGATGGTTGTGAACTACCATGTGGTTGGTTGCTGGGAATTCAACTCAGGAATTCTGGAAGAGCAGGCAGTGCTCTTAACCTCTGAACCATCTCTCTAGCTCAATTATTATTACTTTTTTGCATTGAACAGAGGTAGTATTTGGAAGAGAAAGAAAGGAATATAATTAAAGAGTAGAGACCTAAATCAAAAGATCTATGTTTTGTAGATATATCTTGGCTTGATTACACCCCAGATATATGGATATTAGTGAAAACATGCTCTCCTTGAGCCTTTTGCCCATTATATAAAACAGAAAACTATTCTACATAAAAATGCAAACCCTCTGGAGATACTGCTGTTTTCAATACAATCGAATTCCTAATAGTACCTGTCATATAATAAATATAGTTTTTTATTAAGTAGATTGTCCAGAAAAGTGTTTGTCAGGATGAAAAATGTTAAGGTTTATGAATGTGTTTGGACCAGGGATTCTGTAGATTTGTAGAAAATTGTGTGTAGGCTCCTTGAGGGCAATCATTTACCAACATACTCCTAGTGCTTGCACAAGGGAGGTGCACCACTGTGCTGACTCATGACTTTCCTTGAGGTCTTGTTTGCCACTGAATGCCTACCCATTTTCTCCTTATAATGCTGTGCCTGCTATGATTGGTATGGATTTAAAAGATTACTTGTGCCTATGTGTAACCATCAAGTGCCATGAAAGTATAACTGAGACAGAACAAGGTATGTGTCATTTTTAAATATACATATTTAAGTAGTAAAGATATTCACAGGCCAGAGGCAAATACATACATTTGTTCCCTTTATAAAACCCAATGCATTTATTATTCTTCGATTTTGATAAATCTATTTAACTCCTACCATTGGAAGAGAGATGGACATGGACAGTTTACATTCAATTTTTTACATGAGAATTATACACATTAATTCATTTAACAAACACATATTTCCCCTTTATATGAATATAGTGAATAGAACACTTCAAGTATGACCCCATTGCCAAAAGTAACAAAAGTATAGAGATAAGAATCTAAGTCACTGGTGTTTAAAAACAGTAGTGACATCATTAACAACTGCATTTTATGAATCTAGGACTCTATTCCTTCATCATGGCACCTTTGTTGCCTCATTCTAAATGAATAATAAAATAGAAATTGAAGGAATTGACAATGAATTATTTAAATGATCCAACAACAGAAACTCATCTGCTATAGCAAGCCATTTACAAGTACTTAGGATGTCTTACCTGAAAGGCCTCCCTCTGGAGTTGTAAGGAAAAAAAAAATTTAACCTAAGTATTATTATACATTTTTCTGCCATTGAAGTATTCTTTCAATGGTATAAAACATACCAGAAATTATGTTTATATTACTTGATCATTGAATAGAGAAATGGGACAAATTAGTTTAACCAAGAATATAAATTCTTCTAAGTGATTAGACATTTGAACTAAAGTGGAAAATATGTGAGAAGTTATAATGGCCCTGAGACATTTCTGGAAATCCAGTAGAAGACAGGGGTAAGTCAGAGTCATCACAGAGTTTTTGCCAAAAGCAACTTAAATAATCAATGAAATTATTAATAAATATAAACGAATATCAACAGCCACGATACCATCATAAGAATAATAACTGTGAGACTTAAAAGGTTTTCACAGCTGCTTATGGATCAATCCCCATGAGAGTGAGCTTCTTCAATCAGAGAGTAAAGCTATGTGCTGCCCTCATAAAGCCTGTGGTGTCATATGCAGCTAGAGTCAAGAGCTCCGGGGTACTGGTTAGTTCATAACGTTGTTCCACCTACAGGGTTGCAGATCCCTTTAGCTCCTTGGATACTTTCTCTAGCTCCTCCATTGGGGGCCCTGTGCTCCATCCAATAGCTGACTGTGAGCATCCACTTATGTGTTTGCTAGGCCCTGGCCTAGTCTCACAAGAGACAGCTATATCAGGGTCCTTTCAGCCAACGCTTGCTAGTGTATGCAATGGGGTCATTGTTTGGAAGCTAATTATGGGATGGATCCCTGGATATGGCAGTCTCTAGATGGTCCATCCTTTTGTCTCAGCTCCAAACTTTGTCTCTGTAACTCCTTCCATGGGTGATTGTTTCCAATTCTAAGAAGGGGCAAAGTGTGGAAAGAGAGGCCCATTTGACACGCAAATTTTATATGCCTCAGTACAGGGGAACGCCAGGGCCAAAAAATGGGAATGGGTGGGTAGGGAAGTGGGGGAGGGAGGTTATGGGGGACTTTTGGGATAGCATTGGAAATGTAATTGAGGAAGATACGTAATAAAAAAATATTTAAAAGAAAAGCCTGTGGTGTCTATCTCCTGCACTACCACCTAAGTGCCACATTGTTGCAGTTTGTCTGTTGCTGGCACTGAAGTGTTAGCATTCTGAAGATATAAATCACAGTTCTTAGTCACCTTCTGTCACATTTACTTACAGTGGCAGAGTTGCCCCTTAGTGAGTGTTTGTGGAAGGACACAATTCCTTTATCTGACTTACTTCTAGATACTACTGCCTCCTATCCTATAATTGAAAGGGAACGCATTGAGGAGTTTCTGGTTCCTCTAACGTAGCTATCAACATTGAGGAAGCTATGCTTTGAAGCTTGGAAAAATTTTCCTGCTCTGCGTGTCCGATGTGTTCTTTCCCATATGTTCTCATGAAACAGGAGAGGAACTAGATAACCTTGTGCAGAAGTTCATCATCACAGTGCTCCTAAATTCATTTCATCCCCGGAGCAATAGCTCCATCCTTCTATAAAACATTCTGCGAGAAGATCTATATGTGATATGCATCACCTTTCCATTAGCAAGTCAGTAGGTTAAAATCTGTGCATATGTGAACAGTGCTAAGGGGAATTGGAGCTCCAGGGGCCAATTAACTCCATTCCACCTTAAGAATACCAAGCACGATCTTTATCTTAATAATTCATTTTATCAGCCTATACTTCTGGTCATAGGAGTAATTAAATATAAAAATTGTAAATCTGAAAGTTAAAAAGGAGAGAAGATAGAGCAAAGTAATAGAGCACAGGTGTGCTGATTTGCTGTTCAGTGTTCAACATAGTTGGAAGCTAAGTGAGTTTGTCGGAGGAAGGAATGTGTACCTTGTTGCAATGAAAGAGATATATACATTGTTGCATTGGAAGAAAGTTGACATTGTTGTACTGGAAGAAAGGGTACATTGTAGCATTGGACGAAAGTGTACATTGTTGCATTGTCAAGACCCAGCCAAATTAAAAGATGGAAATATAATTAAGTCAATGTCTTTCAAATATCAGAATGGGATTGTACACTTAATATAAAATACCAAGGTCTTTTATAAAGCATAAGAAATTCTGGGTTCTGGCTGTGTAAGAATATCACTTGAAGAACTTCACAGGAATACTGGTAAGTGGGAATGGGCAGGTGCACATCCAATATCCATGCCCCCTTCCCAAAGCTTTTGATTTAATTGCTTTGTCTTTGACTCACCTTTTACTACAAACTCATGAACACTGTGAAATATTTTCTTCATTCTAGGTGAATGGAATATGAGCATTTTAGACGAGGAGAAACATTGAGGGACTCCGATGACATAATGCCTCTCAGCAGCCAGCCTCCTCCTGCTTCAGGAAAACAGAATCTGCTTTCAAAGCCAGAGGCCATGGCAAAAGGAAGAGAACACAACGATTTCCTTCCCTGAATGAGAACTGAGGATGAACAAATGCGGGAAAATATTTGCCTTCATTGACAATTGCTTCAGCTTTGTAGGGGCTCCTCTTCGGTAATCTAGAAACTAAAGAGTTAAAAGTTAAACTTATTCTGTGAAATAGTTTATTACCTGATGCAAACTATTTGCTGAAACAATGGGAAGCAAAGGAAGACTACAACTTATGACGAGTTATAAAAAAGAAAAGCCGGAGTAAAAGAATAATTATTGAGCAACAAATACTCTATTGGGCAGGGATTGAAATAGGCCCAGTTTAGCTTTTGATACACAATTTGAGAATAAAGCCAGATTTTGAAACTTCTGCTTTTAAAATCCAATTTAAAAAATTTATTATTTTAATTTTTTTAAACTTAAAAATGTAAAATGAAGATTTTTATTCACGGTAAAAATCTGTATGCATGATGAGTTAACCAAACAAAATGAATTTAAAAAAAAAGAGTATTCAGACAATTAAAATTTACTTTTTGTAGAAAACTGACATATTCATTTGTCCTTATTAGTAGCCTGTGTTCAGACATTTCTGTTCAATATATTAGGGGCTTCCTATAAGGAGAAGACTTTACAATCACAAGAGTCCAGAAGATGGAGACATTTTAATATCTAAAAATCAGATGAAACTGTAAACATACTTATAAGGAGG
The DNA here is from genome assembly GCF_000001635.26 of Mus musculus. NCBI lineage: Eukaryota > Metazoa > Chordata > Mammalia > Rodentia > Muridae > Mus > Mus musculus. The sequence continues at coordinate 125,004,754 of NC_000076.6, read as the reverse complement.
TATAGAAAATGGAAAGTCTTTTCCCTTCTTGTGAACTATATAGCCTTAAATGCCACTAAATGATCACTAAAGTAATTTCAGTTTTTATTGTATTCCCAAGTCAGAGATATAATGTAAATGTGAAGGATATCTCAAGAAGGAATATATATATATATATATATATATATATATATATATATATATATATGTGTGTGTGTGTGTATACACAACACTATGTATGCATGTATATGTGTATACTTGTGTGTATGTGGGCATATAAAATGATTTTGCTTTTACTTTAAAGACATATTTACACGGTAGTGAAAATAAACTTTCCTGAGTGACTTTTATCCAGATAATTAATTCAATGCCTGTATGCCAAAAATTATGGGCCAAAAATTACAGTAGTCAAGTCAACTCTTCTAAACTGTTTTGGAATCTCTTAACAACCCAGAATGAGGGTCATGGGAGAGGGAAAGCAGGAAGAGAAGATGGAAGGAAAGAAGATTGGAGGGAATTGATAAGGTGGGAGAGAAAGATGAGAAAATACCTGCTCGTTTTCTTGCAAACAATCAAGGAATGGTTTGGGTAGTTTCTTGGATCTGGGCAGGAAACAGGATTTCTGAATTCATAGATAGGATGACTGCATTGCATGTCTTCAGGTGAATGACAGTACATAGTTGTGAATGAAACCTCTTTGACCTTCCCATTTTCAGTGTATCTATTTAGCTCACAACTGGAGTCGGGCAGTAAAACCCTCCAAATGGGCTGGAGTCTTTCTGAGAAGAAAATTAGGATATTAAGCTTTCAGGCACTTCAAATATGTGATGTAATCTTTTTCTTGTAGCTCCTTCCTACATTGCTTATGATAGAAGAAATCAATCCCTTTACTCTTCAACAGACACCTAGAGTGTTATAAAAATCTCTTTAAGGTGTAAAACTGCAGTTGTGGTTGCAAGAGTAACTTAAGTTTGTCAAAACCAAGCCTTCCCCTGATCTGTCCGACAGGCACACATTTATGTTTGTAATTCTATCATTCAATTATCCATCACCGTTTTTATTCATCTGTCTCTTCATTATAGTTTCAAGAGGAGTCTAAACTGACATTTTCAAAAGAATGAATCGTTCAGTTCATAGCTGGATGCATGCTATGCTCACTCCTAAATGCTGTTTTAATAAAGTGAAGTAGAGCTGTCATTGCCTAATTTATTTCCGTGCCTAGCCATTTAAACTCTCCAGAGAAACTTCTGTTTAAGCAAGGCGTGCTTGACCAAGAAAGGTTGTCATGTATTAACTGTCTCTGTGGGGAGTTGATGTTAAAAGAATAATTGGTTCAGTGAAGGGAAAAGAAAATCAGCTCAGCAACTCTCAGTCAAGAAGTCAGTTTCTTGTCCCCACAGTATGAACGTATGCTGTCACTTTTAACTAAGAGAGTGCTACTGTACACAATTAGTGTACGGAAAGTTTCAGCATCTTTTCTACCCTGAGGATAACATTTTTTTCCCAATGTACTCTTTCTGATTGGCACTCACTCATCACTTAGCCTGAAAACAAATGTGTAGTAAACACTCATTTTCTTCATCACCAAATAATCAGATTTCTTCATTAATTTATTTTTTAATTTCCTGATACCCAAGTATTCCCACTGTCTCATAGTTCTGACTAATTCAGAAGGAGCACTTACACCACGAGATTTCTGTGATATTCCTTGCTGTTTACAAAGGCAGAGTGTTCATACTGCAGACCTAAATCCAGTTTTATCAAGGGAGAGACACAAAAGGCAATCTTAATTTATGTGCGAATGAAAATTCTCACAGGGTTTTTAGCCCACAGATCCAGTGAGGCTCTCACTTCCTAAGCTGGTGTAGAAAGACTAAGGCATTCAGTGTGAACCGCTCTACTTTCTCCCTTAGTGTCTCTGCTGAGCCATAGTTTCAAATGGGACAAAGTACCTTAGGGAATTCTGTTTCATTAACCAGTGCCAATACTGTGAACCCCTGAGCATTTGTGACATAAATCTTAGTTTAGTTTAGAAAATGTCCCATTTTGACCCTGCCCACATAATTTACTGTTTTTTACTGCTTTTCCAACAACACTAAAACTTAGTGATTTTTCAGATTTTGGAAATGATTGTTTGTGCCAGCTGTATTTTCTTGCATAAGTATCAAAAATGCAGATTTCAGTTATAGTGACTGATTGGATCTTTTGACTTTTAAAAGCAGGTATAGACTGAATAGTATTCCTTTAAAATATGTAGGTTTAAGAGTATCCCAACATGGAAGAAGAGATGTATGTATGTATGTATGTATGTATGTATGTATGTATGTATGTTTGCTTGCTTGTTTGTTTGTTTGTTTGTTTTAAATTTATTTTTGAGATTGGGTCTCACTCTTAGCCAAGAATGGCTTGCAAGTCACTCTGCAGTACTTAGGTTGTTTGAAAATGATGTTCTATATGTAACATAAGAGTGTCACTAGGAAATAATTTCTTGAATAAAGGATTAGACTTCAAATACCTTGCTTTCCTTGGTAATAATTAATTTTCACTTAGAAAATTATGATAATTTTATAATGTGAAATATTGAAATGCTGTTGTGGAATTGTTCTAATGATTTAATTAACAAATATGTTGAGTCATATAATTTTCATTTTTGTGTAATGAGCATTATAATATATGCCTAGCAATCCTTAAAATACCACACACTGTGACTGCCATCACCATGCTGTGCAGTATAGTTACAGAACTTAATCTTCTCTGACTTTAATTTTATTTATTTTATTTTACTTTTTGGTTTGGGTTAGGGTTTTGCTTTTATTTTATTTTTTTATTACGTATTTTCCTCAATTACATTTCCAATGCTATCCCAAAAGTCCCCCATACCCTTCCCCCCAATTCCCTACCCATCCATTCCCATTTATTTTGGCCCTGGCGTTCCCCTGTACTAGGGCATATAAAGTTTGCAAGTCCAATGGGCCTCTCTTTCCAGTGATGGCCAACTAGGCCATCTTTTGATACATATGTAGCTAGAGTCAAGAGCTCCAGGGTACTGGTTAGTTCATAATGTTGTTCCACCTATAGGGTTGCAGATCCCTTTAGCTCCTTGGGTACTTTCTCTAGCTCCTCCATTGGGGGTCCTGCGATCCATCCAATAGCTGACTGTGAGCATCCACTTCTGTGTTTGCTAGGCCCCGGCATAGTCTCACAAGAGACAGCTATATCTGGGTCCTTTCAGCAAAATCTTGCTAGTGTACACAATGGTGTTAGCGTTTGGAAGCTGATTATGGGGTGGATCCCTGGATATGGCAATCTCTAGATGGTCCATCCTTTCGTCACAGCTCCAAACTTTGTCTCTGTAACTCCTTCCATGGGTGTTTTGTTCCCAATTCTAAGAAGGGGCACAGTGTGACTTTAATTTTATAAACATTGAAAAAACATCTTCTTCTCTCCAGGACACAGCATCCCACTCTGCTTCTCTAGGTTCAACTCTTAGGTTGCACATACAAGGGAGAAAAATGTTATGGTATTTGTTTCTCTGTGCTTGGCACCTGGGCCCAAAGGATTGGTACTCGAACCTCAGTAAGCAAATGGAAGCCTGGATCCCATATCCACAGGGACTGGCCTAAAATTTAGGTTCATAGCATACTAAAGTGCTGTTATATTTTATGATGGTTTACTTTTGTGAATAGCAACCTAACAGATTTTTGTCAGTTATATTTCTAGCTCACAGTTTCTCATTAAGGGAAATCAAAGAAGGAATTTGAAAGCAGAAATTGTGAGGGATGCTGTTTGCTATCAGGCTCACAGGCTCATATCTAGCCAGTTTTGTTATAAAGCCAAGGATGCCATAACTAGGGATGGTTACACCCACAGTAGACTGGGTCCTCCTTTATCAGCTAACCTTTAAGACAACCCCTTTTAACAGACATGTCTACATGCTACTCTGATCAAGAGAATTTCTCATTTGGGGCTGTCTTCTTAGATAACTCTAGGCTGTGTAAGTTTGACAATCAATGATACCTTGATTAAATATGTCTCCAGGTCCTGAAATGACTGTGACTGAGTTTGTATTGACAAACTTGAATTCTGACTCTATGGGGGCTTTACCTGTGCTCAAAGAGATTGGTCTGTATCTTGGATAGGTGAACATTTTCCCAAAGCTTTGTCTGTTGAAATAGGTCTGATGTTGGGGCCACTGATAAGGAAGAGAACCCTGTGTCTGTGGGACTGTGAGGCCATCTGGGCTCTCTTGAAGCATGGGGCTGTGAAGACCATGTTGACAAGGTAGTTTACAGGCATAGGTGACAGACTGGTGCCTGAAGCCAGCAAGCCTGAACTAGTGCTGGAATGAAATAGATTGTATTGCTTTATGTGGTTGTAGCTGATCTGAATTCCCAATAGTATTGGAGTGAGAGTAAACAAGAGATACTTGGGTGGCAGGGGGAGGTAACGGAGATTATAATAAACATGACTTTCCTAGTCAATATGGAAGGTCACTTGTAATTGAAATACTTTCTTGATTTTGTCTACTATGCATACACCATGGAAAGCCAGAGAATTTCATCACTCAACAAATAACACATCATATGTTCATTTATAAAATAATTCTAAAATTAAGCTTGGTTGCTCATTTAAAGGTGTACACATTTTATGGAACAATTTTATATAAGTACCATTCTGCACTATTATTTCATGAGAAAACGTTGGATTTAATATCCTATTGAAAAAAATGAACCCCTATTATTCATATTTTTCTAGTCTAAAGAATGCCTCAATATGTGTAGAGACGAGAAAGTGAGGTTTTACTCTTACAGTCTCATCATCTCATTATCTCTATCCAATTGCTCACCTTCTTCGAGGATAAAAGGCAAAGACTTCATGAATTAGGAATTGTAATTACCCAGCATATCAGAACTTGGATGTGGACATTAAACCTGATTTATAGTGCCTAACTAAGAACTTGCTGTTCGGGCTAGAGAGATGGCTCAGCGGATAACAGCACTGACTGCTCCTCTAGAGGTCCTGAGTTCAAATCCTAGCAACCACGTGGTGGCTCAAAACCACCTGTAACGAGATCTGACGCCCTCTTCTGGAGTGTCTGAAGACAACTAGAATGTACTTATGTATAATAATAAATAAATCTTTAAAAAAAAAGAAAAAGAAACTTGCTGTTGTGCTGTTGTTGTGTGAGCCAGAACAATTAATTCAAACTAAATGTTTAAATCTTTAACTTGATGTCATCTTTAGCTGAGGATGTCCTTTAATTTAAGTGTAAAATGAAGAGAAACTTATGAATAAACTTGAGCTTATGAGGAGAGCAAGAACAAGTGTCCACTATCGGCATAAGAAAAAAAGTATCCACATTTTTCTGATGGAAAGGAAGTCGTTGAATTTTCAGTTTGTTGGGAATTGAAATATAATGATTTTTTAAAGATATTAGTATTATCATTTTACAATGTATATATGTTTGATATGTGTGAATATACATATGTGACTGAGTATGTGTGAGTATGTGTGTGAATATATGTGTGTGTGAATATAAGAGTGTGAATATGTGTATGAGTGAGTGTGTGAATATATGTGTGTGCATGAGAGTGTGTGTGAGTGTGCCTGTGTGTGCATTTGTGTGTGAGTATACATGTGTGCATGTGAATGCTGTATGAATGTGTCTGTGTGAGAGTAGATATGTGTGTGTATGAGTACGTATGTGTACGTGCATGTGTGCTGTGTGCATGTATGAGCACACAGGTGTCAGAACATTCATATATGTGGAAATCAGAGGACAGCTTTGTGGACAAGGTTCTTTCCTTCTGCCTTTGTGTAGGTTCCAGTAACAAACTCACCTCATTTGGCTTGATTGCAAGTGCTTTGCCTACTGGACCAACTTAAAACACTAGATATAGTAGTAACATTTTATATAACATTTTATATAAGAAGCTTGCCAATCAGTTCACTCTCCTAGATTTATAGCACATATGCATGGGTGTACATGATACATTCCACAGTTATTATAAATTAAGGCATTCCAACTTCCCTTAGAAATCTAGTTTCCCTGTTTGGAAAGCAGAACCACTACTGAAAAACTATTAACTAGCGTCAAGCATGTGCTAGCACTAAAATGAGTCTTACACTTCCTTACCACAGTGATGCATTGCTGCCCTCAATACGCGGGAATACTTCTTTCTATCAAGCTAGGATCCTCTGCCCTGGAAACTGCAGCTTTACACTTCCTGCTGCTCAGCTGTGACGGATGGCAGCCACTCACCCTGATCCTTAAATAAAACTACTGAGACAGTTTAAAGGGCCTGCTCTTTTATGTACTAATTATATAATATTATATAATTATAATATTTTATAATATTATAATAGATAGGAATGTAAATAACTCTCATTCCTATTTACAAAATAATCTTTAACTGACTTAAAATCAAGTGGGCAAACATGAGAATTTTAAGTAACCTTGCATCCAGCAATGAATGCACAGATATCAGTAAATATTTAAGCAACTGATTGAAAAGTGTTGGAAGTAAAATAGATTAAACTGCACATCACTCAGTGTGTGCAGGCATTTACATATTTAAATAGAGAAATGTACATCACTCAGGTGTGCATGGGTATTCGCATATTTAAACACAGAAAAGGAAGAGAGGCAGAGAGTACACTGAAGTGCTTGGTGTGCTTCTGTGGATGGTCACACTCTCAGTGGGGCTAATTGTCAATCACACAAGCCTGTTTTGGAATGCAGTGGTGACTCAGAAATGACCAAGGTTTGTTCATGTACACGAGAAACCTATCAATGATGTTCAGAATCAATATCTAGAGCACCTGCAGAATGTTAGAGTAAATCCAGAAATATCTATGATTTCAGTAGAAGAGAGAAAGGAAGTCAAGAATGGATGCCATTATATAACAGGTTATTCATTTGGCAGGGATACAGATAGGAGATGCTATACTCCAAACAAGCTTATCCAGGATACTGATTGGTGTTTGAGCAAGAGACTACAAAGAAGAATAAATTCGACCGATTAACCCTGGGTAAAATTGTGCCAAGTAGTAATGATGGCTTAGTATATATTAGTGTACATTTCAGTGTCTTGATTGGTTAAATGGTTTGTATGGTATATAAATACACACACACACACACACACACACACACACACACACATGAAAATTATGCTTTTGTTGTAATATATGTGTTCTTACCACTATTTTCTGGAATGAACTGATTTTATTACATTAAAATGGTATTTGAGAGTTACTGTGTGTCAATCCTGTGAATTGAACTATTATTACCAATATATAACTCACCTTTTTATTTTGGCTTCAAAGGTAGACAAGAATCATATGCATCATTTAACTGCAAAGAATCTGAGAAAATTTTGTGAGGTAGAAAAAGACTGTTACAAAGCCTCCCTATCTTCTTTTTTCGATCCTGTAAGCTTTAGAGTTCAGGTTTTGATCATTACCCGAATGTAATGTATCTTCATTTAATGATTTCAAATGATCTGCTTAGATAGTCAAAAGCGTCTTTCATCTATTGATCCTGGGAGAAGTTTCAATAAACACAACAATACTAACAATGATTCAACTGCAGATACAGTGGCACGAGAGAAGCCACAGATTAGAAGGAGGTATAACCCCTTGTTGGTGTTAGCAAGAGTTTGAATTTCAAAACAGTACTGATTGCACAAAGCCTAAGCCACCACTCCTCAGAGAGACTGGTTATTTTAGGAGGCAGAGATTATTGTCTTTGCTATATAACTTTTGGCAGACATTAAAGGGTAAATTAATATTACAAAAAATAAGTGTCCTATGGAAATGTGTTAGCAAGGTAGGAAGTGGGTAGCAAGGCTAGAGTTAATCGTCAACTTCAGAAAATGTAGTTTCTCTACACATGTTAGTTTAGAATTATTCGATTATTGTTCATCTTTTAAATATTATCAAAGAAGAATTAATTACTGAGACGGAGTAGGTGGTATGGGTAAGATGTGGCAACTCAACCGCACAGAGATAAATGTTTTCAAACCTGTTTAAACTTCGATGCCAGCAAACAAACTTTAAGAACAGAAAAATGAGTAGGAAGCTGTGAGTCAAATCTGTTCTTTCTGTGAATCCCATCATATGCATGCATATAGTGTTGTACTGCAATGTAAGTGCAGTCACATGGACCACAAATGACCATGTGATGTCTTTAAGATATAATGAATAAAGCACAACTAATTATGCACAAAGTTGTGGGTACAAAAAAGAAAGGGGGGCCGGGGGGAAGTTGGGGGAGGGGAGGATAGCCCATGTCCGGCCAGAGTTCCCTATTCTCTGGGCAGGTGGATGCAGGAGGGCTGCCAGATGCTTTTCACTCAGCCCCAGGTGGGCATCCAAGCCTCTGACCCACTGGACTGGGGGTTGACAAGGGGCAGCCCCCGACCTGGGGGCCCCAGGGCCACACTATGTAGCCCCCGGGTTATAGGAGAGAGGGAGAAGGGAAGAGGTTCCCAACACCTGTGAGAGTGCGCAGTGGATCTTGATGGAGCAGAGACTCTCCATGGTTTAAGAACTCTATTATAGAAATGCAGTTAGAAAGAGAGAAGATAGAAAAAGAGAGGGGGGAAAGGCTAGAGAGAAAGAAAGTAAAAGGGAGAGAGGACAGGAGAAGACAGAGAGGAGAGAGGAGAGAAGACAGAGAGGGGAGAGAGGGGGTGAGAGTGAGGGGTTAAGAGGTAAGAGAGTAAGCAGTAAGAGAGTAAGAGAGCGAGGTGGGGGCCTAACAGATCCTGTTATGGTCTTTACTGTTGCCAGGTAACTGGGGAGGAAAATTAGAAGCTTGGGCCATTGTCTACGTGACTACTGACCATGCTGGGGGCTGTGTGTGTGTGTGTGTGGGGGGGGTTAACTTAGGCAGGAGCCAGAGTTCCAGGAGCATGAGGGAACGCCTACCATGTCATGTAGGTGAATTATGACCATCAGGGTTCAGACCTCAGCTCAACTGGAGACCAGCCTGCAATTCCCTACACAAAGTCTTCTATTATTTGTTATGTTCTGGTAGAGAAGAGCCAACAGAGTAAATGTGTATTAAAACAGGATGTGTTTTTGTTGGCTTATACAATAGGTAAGTGTCTTATAGTTAGGGTTTCACTGCTATGAACAGATATCATGACCACAGCAACTCTCATAAGGGCACCATTTAATTGGGGCTAGCTTACAGGTTCAGAGGATCAGTCTGTTATCATCAAGGTGTGAGAATGGCAGCATGAGGCAGGCATGGTACAGGAGGAGCTAGAAGTTCTACGCCTAAATCTGAAGGCTTCTAGTTGAATACTGGCTTCCAGGCATCTAGGATGATGATCTTAAAGCCTACTCCAATAGTGACACACCTACTCCAACAAGGCCACATCTTCTCCAACAAGGTCACACCCGCTCCAACAAGGCCACACCTTCTAATAGTGTCATTTGCATACAAACCATCACAGTAAGGTAGTTCCACAGTGTCTGACTTCACACTGCAGAAGCTGACAGCCTGCTAGCTTCTTTGCCAGCTGGCTGTATGTCTCAGCAGTTCCAACATTGCACTAAAGAACTATGGGGTTACTGGAGAGCCCCTTTGTGTTCCATTTACTCTGGAAGGCTGAAGAAGCTGGGCTCTCAGGTCACCGAAGAAGGGCTGCAGTGGCAGCAGCAAGATGTCATCACTGTGGATGAACTGGTCAGCACAATGTGAAGACAGAGAGGCAAACAGCAGAATCTTCCCATATGAAACTTCTTCTGTCTATCTGTCACTGGACCATGACATCCATCTTTAGAGCATGTTGTTTTCCTACTTCAACTAAACTGATGAAGACAACTCCTCATAGGTGTGCCTGATGGATTATCTGTCAAGTCCTGTCAAGTCGACCACCTGAATGGCCCCTCACACCAGGGCCACAGTCCATTGAAACTGAATTCGATAGTAGCTTATATTTTTACTTATTCATTTTAAAAAGAGACACATTCTTTTGCAGCTTGAAATTTATTAAACATTAATATGACTAATTTTCTAGTTGTAGTGGGTTCATGTATTGCCTATGTGATAATTTCTGACTTCCTTTCCCAGATAAGGGAAATTTTTGGGCAGACAAAGGCTTATTTGTGCCTCTGGAAAATTCTGTGCAGTTATGATATCTTGTTTTGGAAAGAGAGGATGATGGGTAAACTAGAATCCTGACACAGATGACCATTTCTAAGGATGTCAATGACATCAGAATTGTAAATTTAAAGAATATTTAATGCTGCTGAACCAAATCAAATGGGTTAGAATCTAGAATCAAATCTAGAATCCATATGGTTTCTTAGATGCATTTAGGTATCAGCTGAAACAGTAACCATTGTTCTAAAAAATTAAAAATAAAGAGAAAGGAGTGGGGACGGCTTTTGTTCAGCTTTTGGTGTTGGGTAGTCAACAGTTAACAAGACAAAGTTTTCTTTATAAAAATGCACACAGGTAATACACACAGGAGGAATGATAGAATTTCTAAATTACCATTTCACAATCTCTAATGGAATAATGGATCTAGGCAGTGATCAATAGTGAATGCTAAGAGCGTTTGGTGAGAGGCTGATGGGGAATTTGTAAATGAGAACAAATCTGATGAATTTGATTTCTATTGCTGCCATAATAAATTACCACAAAGTGAGTGGCTTAAAACAACACAAATTTATTATCTCACCAATCGGTGGGTCATTATCAGAGCACTGTGTGGCTCAGCTGCCTCTCTGACCCAGCTTTTGCAGGTAGCAACCCAGTTAGCAAGGCTGTGTATCTGGAGGCTTTAAGGGTGTATCCTCACTGAAGCTCGCTTAAGCGCCTGCCAGAACTCCACCTCACGTGGACTGTAGGTCTGAAGTCCACTAATATTCATGCTTTTGGCTGAGAGTGCATTATTTTGGAGCTGTTTTTCTTGGTCTACATAGTGAACAAAGCTGTGTGGTCCCTTCTTGAGATCAATCTAGCCCAACTCCCTCCTCATCACTCCTGTTTCATCTTCTTCCTGGTTAAGCCAATGAAAAGACTGTATTCCTAAGAAAGGGATCAAGTGATTCTAAGTATCTAGTCATCTGCACAATTCCTTCACAGAAGTACCAAATATCAAAAACACTGAGAGGCAAACATCTTGAGTGGGAATCTCTAGAAGCAAGTATAGCTGACAATAAAATCCTATTATTACAGTTTTGCTTAAAATAGGGGATATGGGTTGACATAGGAAAAGACACTGACAAATGAAAAGTGGTTTCAGCTCTTGATAAATTTATGACTTATTTGTTATTATAAAGCTTATTTTCTATGTATTATCTTCCTGTAGAAAGAATAAATAGATATATAACCATCTAAACATTATACTTGGATCCCCCTACTTCATTCAAGTACAAGTCCACAGATCATACTGCATCTAGACTTCTGTATTTCTCCCTGATGTCTCTTTGATATACTCGTTGGTAGAGTGTTATACAGTGTTAGTGACAGGTTGAAAACTAATCTAAACTTTGGAGTGTGGAGAAGAGGACTCATGTCCTATTATTTAATTAGTGATTACATGCCATCCTCAACTCTTGCTCTACGAATGGTAATGCCCAATGTATAACGCTGTTGCTGCAGCAAACTAAGAGCATTGCCATGCTTGTGAATGAGCTGCTGCATTGAAGGTGAAGCACACATTGAGAGAGAAGGACACACTGGGGGAGAAGCACACACCGGGGGAGAAGCACACTGGGGGAGAAGCACACACCGGGGGAGAAGCACACTGGGGAAAAAGCACACACTGGGGGAGAAGCACACACTGGGGGAGAAGCACACACCGGGGAAGAAGCACACACTGGGGGAGAAGCACACACTGGGGGAGAAGCACACACCGGGGGAGAAGCACACTGGGGAAAAAGCACACACTGGGGGAGAAGCACACACTGGTAGAGAAGCACATCGTGTTTCTTCCTGACATGTTTGCATTTGTCAAATAGGTCCTCTTTTATTTGCATTTATTTATTCATCCATTTATTTATTTATTTATTTATTTATTTACTTATTGTGTGTGTGCGCGTGTGTGTGTGCGCGCGCGCGTGTGCTTTCAAACACAATAAGAAATGCAAGCAAGGTTTCCTGGGGGCTAGGAAGAGGGCTAAGTGGACAAATGCACTTACAGCCAAGTCAATGACACAAATTCCATTTCTGAAATCTGCACAATGGAAGGCAAGGACTGCTGCCTCTAATGTACACTGTGGCCAATGGACCCCCTCTCATGTATGTGTGTGCGTGCACATAAACACACACACATGTTTGATCATACTTTGCTGTATATGGGCACAAATCTCTGAAAAAAAAAAACTGTGGGAAAGTGAAAGTCAAGCACTAGATTTTAGATTTGGAAGGTTCTCCGCAGTCCACGTTTTAAAAGCTCTGCTGCGAGTCTGTGGCAGAGCTGTGCAGTGTTAGAAAGGCAAGGAAATCACAGGGGCCTGAGAAAGGAGCAAGAAGTCTCTTAGTATTGACGCAGTTTGAGAGAGTTGCCAGTAGTACTACAAGAATCCCAACATATTTAGTCAGCTTGAGCCAAGGCCTTTCTAGTTCCCCAGCCGTGAACCTGCAATTTGCTAAGGACATCACCAGAAACTGCATGTATGCTCTTGGTATGATATGCAGGGGCACAGCACATTTTTTTCTCTGTGTTTAGAAATTAGAAACCTTATGACTATGCTCACTTATTAAAAAAATACCATAGTTGATTCTTTTTAAAAAGACTGTATCACTAATGATCAGTTAGCTTTAGGATAATACACTGCCTGTATGTCAACATCGTTCCAAAGTAGAAAAGCACTAACCACTGTAATTCATCTCCACCTCAAGTCTGAATACTACTTGTGCTTTCCTGTTGCTTACTTATGACTTTTTACAGTCTTTCCTTATAAACTCAAACTATTACCACCAAATATTCTGCAGAGAATTAGACATGAAGCTCTTACACACGAAGACAGTGACTCTTAGTAGATCCACAAATAGCTGGTTATCTGTGTCCAGTAGCCTCGTGGCTCAGCAGCTGGTATGTAAATGATCTGGTGTTTCAGTCCTGCTTTTATAGTTCGTTATCTGTCAAATTTGGGTCCACCATGCTACTGAGCAGAGCCTCTGTGTTAGTAAATCACACCTTTTCGAGCTTGGATCTGGTAAGCCTTGTCAGAATTCCCTGAAACAAGTGATTTAGCTGCTTACTAAATAGCATGGTTAGAATGAAATACAAAAGAAACTAATTTAAAACCATTCAAAAACAGTAATTTGTACAGTAATATTTTTGAAATCCCTTATTTCAAAAGTGGAGGAAGGATCAGATAATATTCAGTGTTCAATTAGAACATTGGTTGGCTCTGGCCTTTGCATCTGACTTTACCCCCAGACCAAGGCAGAATGACTGCTCAACTCTACACCTGGATACATTTACATAGAAACTAGCACCTCTGCAATAGGAAAGGGGTTATTTACTGAGAGACCTGGGGACATACAGGAAAATATTCACCCACTTCAGGTGGAAGTAGGAACAGGCTAATGAAGCCTGTGAGAAAACAGAAGTCAGGCATAAGCAATGCTGTAAGGTAGCAAACATTGAAACCTGACACAGTCGCAGTGCTGTGCTGGAGGAGGAGGTCTGACATTGACTTTGTATCATCTGTGTCTACAATGAGTAAGAGGAAAAGGTAGCTTGCTTACATTCCCAATAGTATCTTGTTAGTTTCTGAAAAATTCCTTTAGCTTGTTAATATGTATCGGCCCCAAAGGAACTCTACACTTCACATTTAAGAAAGTGTTCGTGCATTTAAATGATTTGGAATTTGCTTCTTTTGAGGATATATAGCATACCAAGACCTTGTATCCTAAGCTAACTTTCTGTCAAAATATCTCCACCATTATGATAGCCCAAGCCTATAATTTATTTCCTTTGTGAACTTATTACAGAACAAGGGCTTCCAAGAGGTCAGAGAAGCCTCTGTCATCAGGTCAGCTCTACAGCTGGAGGCACAGAAAGGGCGAGACAGGTGAGGACATCTGTGACACAGGCTGAGAAGGCTTCATATTTGACTCGTGAGCAAGAGAAGATGACATGTGTGCTACTCCTGTAAATCTACCACACTTCATGGGAAAGATAAAACATATCCTGTAGATCAATAAAGACACAGGTTCAATTCTCACATTTTCACTACTGCAGTGCAGAGTAAGGATATCAGCTCTGTCCAGTTTTGCTGGACTGATTCTCCAGGTTTTGGGGCATGGTTCTCTTTAAGACTGAGCACTGAATTTTGAGGAAATACTTCTAATACCAACTCTAATTTAAATGTACAAATCACCCATTTTAAGCCCTCAAAATTATATCTTTATTGGATTTTGATGTGTTGAATTATCCACTGAGCAATGTGATACTTGTTTTGAATGTTTGAGTAATTCTTATAATGAATCAACAGAAAAAAAAAAGGTTGATTTGATTTTTACATGTTATTTGACAAAAGAAGAAAAGGGGAAATTAACTGCAAGCAGACAGATCATCTCTGGTGTGAAACTTGTGTGAAAACAGTGGTGTCTTTAAGAGAGCTAATCTTCCTGCTTTATGGTATTTGATTGATCTAATTTAAGACTGGAAGCACTCTTCCTGTTCTCCCAGCATACTTTGCACTATGGGAGATATATGATGCTATAGCACTGCCACTATGATTCCTTGTGATGTAGTGTGGGATACACTGTGAGATTTGCATGCCCCCGGGGGATCCATCTTGTGCTTTGTAATGCATCTCTCCTTTCATTGTTTTACCTGTATATGGCCCAGTCTCCTAGTGCAGCCACCTTATGTCATCTCTAGTACGTTCATGTCTTTATAAAATGAGAGGGTTATTTGCTAGGTGAAAACATTATTCATAGGGGAAAATTGGACTCATGATTATGGCATAAAAGTTGACTCCAATTTGACTAAAGCTATGTTTTTACCCTCGTCTTCTTAAAGTCCATTCCACTCCTGTGTGCATCAAGGCCTCTAAGAACCTGTGAGTTCTTTACTGTAGGTCTATACACATATCTATATCTCTATCTACCTCTGTCTCTATCTCTATATAGTCTATCTCTATCATCTATCTACCTATTATCTATCTGTCTGTCTGTCTATCTATCTTTCTATCCTCTATCTATCTATCTATCTATCTATCTATCTATCTATCTATCTATCTATCTATCCATCTCTATCATAAGTCAATCTATCTATCTATCTATCTATCTATCTATCTATCTATCTATCTATCTATCTATCTATCTATCCATCTATCTATCTCTATCATATGTCTGTCTGTCTGTCTATCTATCTATCTATCTATCTATCTATCTATCTATCCATTATCTATCTATCACCTATCTATCCATCTATGATCTATCTATCTATCTATCTATCTATCTATCTATCTCTATCATATGTCTGTCTGTCTATCTATCTATCTATCTATCTATCTATCTATCCATTATCTATCTATCATCTATCTATCCATCTATGATCTATCTATCTATCTATCTATCTATCTATCTATCTATCTATCTATAATCTATCTCTATCATCTACCTATTATCTATCTACCCATCTATCATCTACTTGTCTATGTATCTATATATGTATGTATGTATGTATGTATGTATGTATCTATCTATCTATCTATCTATCTATCATCTATCTCTATCATATGTCTATCATCTATCTATGTATTTATCTATCTATCTATTCCATATGGGGTCTTACAAATTTAGCCCAGCATATTCCATATATATTCTGGTGTTAATTCTTTCATATTATCCATGGTAATAATCTCATACATCCTTCTTTTATTAAAACATTTTTTGCCAATAATTTTCTGACGAGAGAGGAAGGAAAAATAACCCTTTAACTTCATGGATATGATATTTTTATTACATTGTTTTCCTATTTTGTTTTGTAAACACGTGTTTAGATAGTTGTGAAGACATTTTAAAACTGGAATTTTTCAGATTCATGTACAGACTAGTGTAATTACAATTACATTATAAATGTAAGGGATAAAAGGAAAACCTCTGGATGGATACTCTTTTGTAATAGGTCTGTACTTCATAGTGGCTGATGCTCTGTACTATGAGGCTATTGTTGCATAGGTTCTTACCAGCTTATGTTCTAGTCTGCTGTGTCTGGTTTTGTTTATGCTGTTTTGTTCCTAGGCCTCTGTAGTATTGCTTGAAGTTAAGTGTGGTGATCCTGCAAGGGTTGTTTTGCTTTGGTTCCCCCTTTGATTATTATGAGGTTTCCTACTGTCCATGAAGCTACATAGTTTCTTTCTGGTTTTGTGAGAAACAACATTTGCATTTTTATTGGGACTGTGTTGAATCTGTGGATTGGTTTTGGTTGTGCACCCATATCAGAAAATATTCAGTACTTTTAATTCATGAGCATAAGAGATATTTCCATCTCATAAAATCTTATTGAATTTCTTATTTCAGTATTTTCTGAGATTTCCATGGCTTCACTGGTTAAGTATACTCTACTTCTAGATAACATCTTAGACAAGCACCTTCTTAAGAGAACACTGTTGCTCAGAAACAATGCCAACCTTTGACAAGTGGGATTTCATGAAATTATCAAGAGTTAGGTCCATCCTTCAGTCTCAGCTCTGAACTTTGTCTCTGTAACTCCTTCCATGGGTATTTTGTTCCCCCTTCTAAGAAGGAATGAAATATCCACACTTTGGTCTTCCTTCTTCTTGAGTTTCATGTGTTTTGCAAATTGTATCTTGGGTATTCTTAGTTTCTGGGCAAAAATCCACTTATCAGTGAGTGCCTATCATGTGTGTTCTTTTATGATTGGGTTACCTCACTCAGGATGATATCCTCCAGATCCATCCATTTGCCTTAGAATTTCATAAATTCATTGTTTTTAATAGCTGAGTAGTACTCCATTGTGTAAATGTACCACATTTTCTGTATCCATTCTTCTGTTGAGGGACATCTGGGTTCTTTCCAGCTTCTGGATATTATAAATAAGGCTGCTAAGAACATAGTGGAGCATGTGTTCTTATTGCCATTTGGAACATCTTCTGGATATATGCCCAGGAGAAGTATCGCGGGATCCTCCAGTAGTACTATGTCTAATTTTCTGAGGAACCACCAATCTGATTTCCAGAGTGATTGTACAAGCTTGCAATCCCACCAGCAACGGAGGAATGTTTCTCTTTCTCCACATCCTCTCCAGCATCTGCTGTCACCTGAGTTTTTGATCTTAGCCATTCTGTGTCCCGGCAACATACTTAACTCTGAGTAAACCTCAGGCAGAAATTATTCATAACGATCCAAACTTCCATAGTCATTTTTTTTTCTGAATAAGTTTGCTATCGTGGTGGCACAAAGATCAAGCCAAATTTAGAAATTCAAATGATTCTCCACAATAGAAAGGCAGAGGCGGTTCAGTGCATCAGAAGAAAAATAATAAATAAAAGAGAACCCGTGGGGGCTGCACGCTCACGACTTCATCTAATTCTAACCACTTTAATTAGCTCAGCTCCTAACACTACTCAGTGTAAGTTTGGGGAATAAGGTTTTTCATGAATTTTGGAGACACATTATGAACCAATCAAAATATAGCTTTGTAAAACTGTACATCCTTTTAATGAGACAATGCAAATGGGCCAACATTTCCACATTGCCTTCAATGCATAAAACTACTTGCCACACTATTGTTGCTACTGTATTACCTTTTCAATTCAGTGATGAACTCACCCAACAGAGTTTACCTAAGTGAGAAAAAAGAATCTCATGGTTTCAGAGAGATTTCAGTCTCTCACAGGGAGAAAGCCAGAACAGTGGGGCCTAGTCTGTGTCAGTAGAGGAGTGTAGCTACAGCTGATCACTGTGGCTGTGAGCTAGCTAGCAGGAAGGAAGGGATGGAAAACAGAGGCTTGTCTGTGACCTTCAAAGTCCCACACTAATGACCTACTTTCTAAGTAGATCCAATCTCCCAAACGTTTCACAGTCTCTACATATTGCTTCACACTCCAGCTAATAAGCAAAGATAATACGAGCCTCTGGAGAACATGGCAGATTCAAAGGAGAAAATGGCCTGTGGTGGTTAATCTGTTTTGTCAATTTGATGGCATTTGGAATCATGTAAGGGACACACCACTGGGTTTATTTGTCAGAACATGTCCAGAGTGGTTTGATCTGAGGTGAAGATCCAACCTAAACATGGCTTATAACCCTTCATAAAATTGGGTCTTAGGATGAATAAAGAATGAAAAACAGAAAAATCGAGCTGAGTACCAATGTCTGTTTCTCTCGGTTTCCAATTCATAGATGCAAAGTGACCAATCATCTCAGGTTTCTACCACAGTAGCAAGTATGATAGAGCATCTCTTCTTAAACCGTGAGTTCAAATTAACCCATCCTTCCTTCCTTACATTTATTTTATCATGGCAGCAAAAAATTAACTAATGAAAAATTATGCCAAGAAATGTGGCTCTTTCTGTTAAGTGTGACCAAGTCTTTTTTAAGTCTTTGAATCTGGATCGTGAGAGGAGCGCAGAAAGGTTTAAAACTGCAAGCTGGAGAGTCAGTCCCCAGAATGCTGTGAGTCAAACTGCAGGGGATGATTTTTGTGAGATGTTTGAACACCTGAATTATCAGAGACACATAGATGATAGAATTCCATATAATGAGATTTCAGAGGGGAACATGGGCCATACTATGAACTGGGAGAGAAGCCACTTTTATTGCTATTTACATCTATGTGCTAAAATTTTTCTGAGACTCAATTCTAATGTAATGAAATATGTTGTTCTGTTGGAAAATTCTCATGGCACCATCGCATACAGGCTGTGACATAGACAGACATATGTGAATATGTGTATTTTGGCTTTAAATGAACTCAGAGGAATTTTAAGATTTCAGACATCTCTGACCTGTAACCAGTTGTAGGTTTCAGAGACTTTAGTGGCCAAGGAAACCTATGTTGAGCTCTGTCCTGGGACCATAGCAGAGATAGCCCAAAGACAGTGGACCACTTATCAAAGGACTCAGCTTGTGAAAATGCAAATTCACCTGACAGGAGTGTGTAACTGAGAATGTCTGAATTGAATTCCTTCCTCAAAACCAACCACATAGAAAATTTCTTTCTCAGGTTAACTACCAAAGCATATAGATGACTACAGAGTTAGAATAGGACCGGAATCTGTGTAAAGCTAACAGTAGTATCATTTTCATGGCTCTGGGTTTGCAGGCATGCAGAATGCAAGAGTTCCAGAGTACTGGAGACTCTCAAAAAATTCTAGAAACATATTGAAGCTAGCAAATGTGCCCTGTTAGATTTCCCATAATAACTGGGGTGGAAGGGACACAGTTAAATGACATTATGTAAGGCTGTGAACATAAAGTCCAAATTGCAATGGAGATTCCCAGATGTTTAAATTATAGGATGATGAGGAGACTTGATAAGGAAGATTTGGGCACAGAGAGAAGCTAGCCTAAGATAGGTTATGTGTTCTATTATTCAAATTGGAGCAGAGAGGTTGCTCAAGGATGCAAATTCTCAGATGATGCAACCAAGACTCCCAGGTGTAAGACACAAAGCTGTGGAATGTGTTGATTGCTCTGCTGGAGTTTGGACTTGCCTTAATTTCAGTTCTCCATGATGTGCTTCATTTCTGTTATTCTGGAATGAGAATGATTGTTCTTTTGTTATTCTTTATTCTTGACAATTTTATACATGTGTGTAATAAAATGTAAGCCTATTTATGTCCTATTTGTCATTTCTTACTTACCCCTTATAGTCTACCAAACAACCATCTATCCTCTTGAGGTTTGGATAACTCCTTAACTCAAACTTGCACTTTCCATATGTACCTCAATATAGGTCACTCACTGGTGCATACGAGATCTGCAAGTGACCATATTCTTTCTTCTCCAGCAGATAGTAACTTGCAGTAGCTCTCTAGTAAGGCCTGGGTCCCAGAGAGGATTTCTCCCTCTACACCAGAATTTTGAATGATTTGATTTTGTACAAGTGTCCTATTATGTCTTCACTTCTAGAAGCATTTCACAGACCGTCTCACAGTCTCTGGCTCATACATCATTTCCTTATCCTTCTCTGTTATGTTCTGTGAACCTTGGTGAAGCGCAGAAGAATGTTGATAAAAATGTCCCATTTAGGGCTAAGCCTTTCTGGTGCTTGTGTTATACAGATATCAATGGCCATAGTCAATGCTGGGCTCTGTGTACAGCAATCAAAATCTGCCTGACAAAAGATGTAACTATTTTTACAATAGTGGTATGCGTATTATGGGTAACTGATTGCTTTCTGATTGGAATACGAGGTAAGCCTCACAGAAGACAATTTCATGCTGGGTATTGTAATCCTAAATGAAATTTCTCGACAATGGAGGCCATGTATCTTAGGCTAGGATTTGTAATTTTTATTTTGCTCAGTGGTCATATTATTAAATTGAGTTCTAAGTATTTATATTTATACCCACAAACCTGGGATATTTCCATCCTTGGTCAAATAACCTCCTTACACTAGATGCTGTCAATACAGAGGTGCATAACTAGCCAAAGAGTTGAGAATGAAAGGATGTTTTTTCTGTGCCACTTTAAATTAAAAGTACTTTTTTAAAACAATGATTCATAATTAGATTTATTTGAAGCCAATATAGACTCCACATTTATCTCTGAACAGTGTGGGAATGAAGAGTTTATGGATCTTTAAAGATCAAATCAATAAATTTTGCATGTGAAATGAACATATGACCTTACTAATGGGATTTCTTAACTTAAAATAGTATGTTTGGGTATCAGGTTGAAAACAAGTGGGTTTGCAAAGACTGATCTCGGTTGCTGACAAATGTGAAGACTAATTTTGGTTGCTAATCTAACAAGAGTTGGAGTCAGCTAAGAAATAACTTAGGGGCATTTCTGACCCATTTTGAATGCGAGTGGCTGCATCACATGAGCTGAGGGTCCAGCCTTGGGGAAATAAAACAGGAAATAAGCAAGCAAAGCATTAGTATTTAGCCTTCATTCAAGAAGATGGACTGGTGGTTTGAATATGTTATTTGTTTCTTGAATGTTTGGTTTTATGAGTTCATTATTCTAGATACGTATCTTTTGGGAGTATAGCCAGCAAAGGTTTTCTCCCATTTTCTGGCTTGCTTCTTTACTCGACTGACGGTTCCTATAGCTGGACAGAAGCACGTTACTTTCCTGAGATCCCGTTTTCCTTGTTTCCTGTGCTAGTAGATTCCTATTCAGAAAGTCCTCACCTAAGCACGTGTATTAAAGTGTTTTTAATTCTATCAGTTTCCAAATTTCTGGTCACATGTTTAGTTTTGTGATCCCTTTGGAGTAGTGTTGTTCAGAGTGAGAGATAATAAGACACATTCCGTCTTCTACGTGTTGATATCTATGCTCTACTTGTTAAAGATGGTATCTTTTCTCTGATGTGTGTCACTGAAGGGACATGGTCAATGGCATCCAAATAATTATAGCACCACTTGTTACATTCTGTACTCTTCACCTCTCTCAATGGTAGTATATATTTAAGTGCTGCTTTTGAGTGTTTATGTATAATCAGAGGATGACCAGCAGTCTGGATACCAGGGAGGTTGTTGAGACCATAGCAGGACTCTCTTGTAATGATGCTGGTGCAGAGACTTGCTGAAAGAACTTTAAGAATAACTCAATGGGCAGTGGAATTGATAGTTGATGTGGTTCTAAGAATCATCACTTTAACTACTACTGCTACCACAGCTAAAGCTGATCTTCATAAAGAAGTTCAAACTGCTGAATTTGTTAAAGACTGCCATATGTATTCTCATGAACTTTGGACTCAACAAAGAAAGACAGATAGGGAAATAGTTGATGAAACAGCTGATTTCAGACAAGCTGTAATACTCATTGGAGATCAATTAGAATTATTGAGAAAACAAATAAAATTGAAATGTGATTGGGATATTACTTCTTATTGTATTATGCCTTTAAGATTCAATATCATAGAGAAAAGTTAAAATGCATTTGTTGGGTCCTCCTAATTATTTTCAAATGATTCATGTTTTTAGCAAGACATTACAGAAACATTTTCAAAGAATCTCCCCAATATAGCAGGGATGGATGTTATAGAACATCTTGTAGATGTTGTAACTTCATTTCATCCCATGGCTCATTGTGATAAATTTCTTACTCTTATGATTTTTATAATTCTCTTTGTGGTGATAACTTTATTGGCTTTGAAATGTATGCTGATTTATTTGCAAAAAAATCTGTTAGACAACTAGATAGACAACAGGTCATATTGAGTGTATAACTCCATAACTCTCCAACAATAATTATTAGCCTATCGAATTATGCTTAAAACAAAAGGGGGAAGATGTAGTGATATGTATAGTAAAGCTTTTGAGTCTGGCTTTAAGTGAAATATATAGTAAAGTCTTTGTGTCTGACTTTGAGTTAATGTTTCAACAAAGCCTTTGCTATGTTGGGGGTCAATCAGTAGATACTAAGAAATTGTTATGAGACTATTTTGAACCTTGAAGACATGTTTGTCTGGAAGGTGGGCACTTATTGCTCTATAAGAGCTTGCAGTTGCACTAATCGTGGTCCTGGAACACTCCTGGCAAACCTCGGGTTATTCATTTGATTATGGCTAGCCATGGTCAAAAGAGATGTGAGATTTGTATGGGTCATGTGCCATGATGAGCAGCAAACGGAACATAAGTTTGTTAGCTGGAACCTTTCCCAGCCCCAACTAGCATTGTATAATGTTCGAATAAAGTAAGTGGAGTGAGTTAGTTGGGTGTCAATCTTTCACGACAGGCTCTATCCCTCTGCTCCTTGAAAAACAAAGGCTTAACATTTTGCCGAGCTTCTCTCTCACCTGTAGCACCTGCAACCAACATCAATAAATATATATACATTGGAGGAGGGTAAGTAGAGACATGTACATATGGGATATATAAAGATAGAAGCAACATGTGCTGGGTGAGAACTTTAAGCAAGAATGTGGGGTGGGGAAACAAAACTGGAAATGGTGGGAGAGGAAAGCTTCAAAATGCTCACGATACACATATGAAAATGTCAAAGAACAAATTCAGTTAAGTTAAAAGAAAACTCATTGTATTTTTCTATTTTTATGTATTTGAAATTTTCCACAAGAAAAAATTAAAGTATCTTCACTAGGTGAAACAAACGTAGCACATTTAAATAAGGTGCGGAAAGTTAAAAGGCAGCTGAACTTTAGGAGGAAAAAAAATCTCTGCAACTTTACAAGGAAAGTTTTACTGCACAATAACGTTGATGTTGTCTACAAAGAAAATTTAAAAAGTAGTCAAATAATATTATAAGATATTTCACAGAAAAGATTACAACATCTGACTGAAGTAACTATGGAAATAAATTCAAGTTCAAAATAAAGTATATTCTGATTAACACATTGAAGTTGGTTTTTTTTTTGATTGAACAAATAATTTGTACATGGATAATGAACCCTCATCTATTTGAGTACAGTTTTCTTTTCTGTTATGCCAGTTGTCTGTAGACCTCATTACTGATTTTCAAGTTCTATTGTCAGACATGAGGATCCATGCCTCTGAATCTCTGTCTGGCAATTACAGACACTGCCGAGTGCAGAGGAAAAGAATATTCACATCCAGCCACCAAGTGCCTCGTATATTTTGAAGCATCACATGTAAGTTGAATAACTTAATTGAAGTTTCAGAAATCTAATTTACAGAAAAATCCATTTGAAGATGCTTCCTGTGTTCATCTTCTAACGATGAAATTTCTTAAAACTAGTTAAGATAGAGCTAGAAGCCTGGCATGGAAAGTCTTCATGCTGATTGAAAAGGGTCATGGCTGAGGGCATGTGGTAGAATTCCGTTTCAACTTTCAAAGATTCAACACAAAACCTTTGTATGTATACACAGAGATTTAACTCAGGGTATATAAGCGTTTACTCTGTGTATATTATTTACACATATTAATGCATGTATCAGCACATATCTGCATATTGAACAATGTAGATATAAGGTACATAGTGTTAGAGGAAAGAAGATAATATTTTGACAGCCTATCAGAATAAATACAACCAGCATGAATGACATGAAGGTAGTAGCAAGGGTTCCGTGCACTAGATGTGTGTTATTTGAAGTACTCACCAAAACTGCTCAAGTGTCACTCATAAAATATAAAAAGAATGCTTATGGGGCTATGTAACCTTGAAAACGTCCTAACCTTTTAGATTAATTTCTCCATAAATCCATTTTTAAAGCCATTCATATACTTTGAAAATTGCAAATTTTGGGGCTGGATGTAAGAGAGTATTATATTTCTACAACTCACGAAAAGGAATTCCTTGAGGGAGTATAGTATTCTCTACAGGAAAGAATTACTGTGCTGAGCATTTCAGTTGAGCACTAGCAGTACAAGCAAGGCCACGATGCACAGAAGACAGAATCATTGCTCAGAAAGTGAGTGATGGGCCAGTGGATGGTGGCTGTTTGCTTATGTAAATGAATGAAGTGGTACTGCAGTTTCACAACTTGGTGTTGTATAGTTTTTTGGATAAGAGGTTGTAGTTCACATTAAATGACCAGCATCCAAATCATAAATAAAACCAAAATTAAATGACACCAATATTGGCTTGTTTTTTATGATGGTAGCATGACTATACATATGTCTAAATTCATTATATTATAAACAGTTAACATATATTTTCATATATCCATTGTATTGGAATATAGCTATTGAAATTACATTTATTTTAAGGATAAAATATGATTTATTTGTCTTTGTTATTTTCAACTGTTAATTTAAGTTGAAAATATAGCCAGGCATATCCATCTAAATGCTGAATTTTAGCAAATATCTTTTACTACTTTCTTAGACTATATTTTATGTGGTACAGAGGTATGTTTGGAGGAGTCTCCAGTTCAAATGATGATTTGTTCATGATCCTTTTTGATATATATATGTGTAAACTAGCTAATATATATATATATTAGCTAGTTTATTTGATAACAATTCTGTTTACCATAGTAACAGTCATCTTTAGATTTCATATTGGTTTTCAAATCCTGCTCAAATAATGATGAAAGATGTCTCCTGCTCTAGTTTTGTCTCACTCACAATCTAGGGGCATTGGGAAAACACCAATCTATCTCTGAATATGAGATTTCCCAACCATCAATGTGAGGTGCCTTGTCCTCTGTATTAGCAAATTTCCTAGAGGTACAGAAGTGATAGAATTAATTTACACATAAAGTGATTTGCTAGAGTCTTTCTAGCTGTAGTCCAGGGAGTTCAACTATGAGATTCTCCTGATGGAAATCTCAAGGATCCAGAAGTTGTTCAGCCTATAGAGCTGGTGTCTCTACTGGTGTTCAGTGTGCATCCTTATCCCACAGATGTAGGTTCCAATGCCTCGGAAGGAATGAGTTTACTGTAGAGAGTGACCACAACCATCCCAAGAGCAAAGCCTTCCTTTCTCTATGTTCTTTATATAGGCTGCCAGCAGAAGCTGTCTCTCAGATGTAGTGTTAGTATCTTCACTTCAAATGATCCAACCAAGACAAATCCCTCACAGTTATAAATGCATGGGTTTTAGTTAATTTCAGATATAGTCAAGTTGACAACTAAGAATAGCAATCACACCAATCTTCTGGGAGGGTGTGTGTGTGTGTGTGTGTGTGTGTGTGTGTGTGTGTGTGCTATTGTGTGCCATTTGATAGAGTAATTGAAGCACCAAATATGCAAGTATGATTTTAATAATGCAACAATAATTCAGTGTTTACTCAAGACATTCTTCTACTTATATTTTCTGCTACATTCCACTTTTCTCCTAAACGTTCAATAAAAACTATAAATATTTCAAAACAATGTACACATTTCTCCCTAAGTTACAGACTAACAACCTCTAACATGTTTTATGTGCTGTTTGTTTTAAACTTGGGTTATTATGCCTATTCTCTTACCATCAGATGTATTTGCTATAGATAGCATATTCCCTCAATAGCATTACCTAATGTTTAGATATTTAATGCTTTATATAATAGTACACGTTAATAGGATTATGTTTGTCGATTGGTTTTGGACTATATGATAGGCTGTATAATGTATAATTCTGTGCATGTTTTATTAACTTAAGAACTTTACTCAGTAATGTATTGAGAAGAAAACCTGAAACTTCTAAATAAAAACTGAGAAAAATGCAAATGCTCTTTCTTATGATATTACTTTCCTAAATTACGCATTTGCATGATGAGAGCTTTATTTATGTATCTATTAATTTACATGGATGGACTACTTGATGAAATTATAACATTTATTCATCTCACATTTCTGAATTCCTATTTCAAACCCCCAATTTTATTTTACCATCCCATTTCCCCATTTACTGGTTAATATCATTTACTCTCAGGCCTAGAGAGAGGGAAAAATTTGTAAATACATATTTACTTATTTTCTAAAAGCGGTTTATTATACTTTAAAATATACACAGGAGAATATTCGACCTAGGATATTTTGATTGCTGAATGAAGCATCTCTGTCGTTCTCCTTTCATTCTGAACTTGTCATTCTCAATTCTGCTGTGAGACTGTAAAGGAAGTATCAAATATAGCCCAAATGACAGCACATTGCTTTTCTATTTTCTCTATGAGGGGTGTGCTTGTGTGAGGAGGAATTTAATGTGCTCATTCCCCTGGACTACAGTGAGTCCCTGGAAAGATGTCAGGACTTGAAGCCTGAGAACCCAGTGTCTTCTTCACTAGTCTTCTCATTAAGATCAAAAATACATCGTGGCAAAGTAACATTTCAGCACTGAATTACCGGGTTTCCCTTTAAAACGGGGTGGCAGTAAGTTATGCTTAACGAGATAATTCCACCAACATATGTATCAGCCAGAGGTTGTATTTCTAGACAAAATATTTATGGGAAGAGTTATCACAGGCACCCGGCTGTGTTTTTAGTTGGTTGGTTTTCCAAACCAGTGGAGGGGGGTTGATGGTAGGCAAACTCAGGCAGAGTATAAATTCAGCCTAACTGCTGAGATAGGGTTTGAAGTAATGGCTCAAGTTCACATTGACCTTTACCCTACTTAGAATTCCACATTTCCCACATTTTCATCTCCTCTCATAAGAGAGTGGCTCAGAAACCTTCAGTTCTGTTTTAGGAACAACGATAACATCAACAATGACATTTAAGCCACGCCTTCCAGTCTAGTCTGCACACTCCCTTGCATTGAGATTTACCTGAGTACATTTAGAGAAGGTATATACTATATAAAGAAAAACCTACATAGGCGAAGTTTTCACTGAAAATTATTCCTTTCTAAGAGCGTTCTTTACCTTATCACAATTTCTTAGGGCAAAAGCTAATGACTAACAAGAATTTCTAACAGACACTAGAGTTCAGTTACACATTTCTAATAGGTTCTCTCTCTCTCTCTCTCTTTCTCTCTCTCCCACATGTGCTATTTTACTTCTTTCATAGTTGTTTTTACATTTTATTTTCCCCATTTTACTGAAAATATAATTTTTCCTCACTCAATATATTCTGATTATGGTTTCTCCTTCCTCTCTTCCTCACAGTTCATCCCCACATCCCTCCCATCCAGATCTAAGCATTTCTGTCTCTCATTAGAAAACAAACAGGCCTCTAAGTGATTACAATATAGTATAGTATAGTATAATACAATATAATATAATATAATGATTAAAAGCTAACACATCAGTATAAAATGAACCAAAACAAATAAACAAACAACAACAAAATCCAGAAGGAAAAGAGCCCAAGGAAATTCACAACAAACATATGGATGCAGAGACCACTCATTCACACAATTGGGAATCCCATAAAACACTAAACTGTGTATATGTATATATTTACACACACACACACACATGCAGAGAGAGAAAGAGAGAGAGAGAGAGAGCAACCCTTTCTTGATGATTCCAATGACCATGTTTCTCTGTTCTTCTCTTGAGTTAGATATGATGGCATTTCTCAGATCTGACCAAACAAGATCCAAACAAGATCATGAAACACCAGGGAGCAAGGAGTTCACAGTGTCTTAGAGCAGACATTCTCCAGCCTGTGTGTCCTGATCTTTGTGGCAAACAACTATCTTCAAAAATGTTAAAATTCATAGCAGTAGGAAAACTGTCTTTAAAATGTTACAATTCATAACAGTAACAAAATTACAGTTATGAAGTAACCATGAAATAATTTTATGGTTTGGGGGTCATCACAAAATAAGGAACTGTGTTAAAATGTTGTAGCATCAGGAAGGTGGAGAACCACTGGCTTAGAGAGTGACATGTCCATGCACTTAGAGCCCTATCACCTGAGCTTCAGTCTTGGAATTCATGTCAAGGGGAGAGCAGACTGTTGGCTCCACCACGTAATCTTCTGACCTCTACAAGCATGCCATGGAACATATGTGATCATACATGTCACACAAAATAATGATGATGATTTAAAATCTTTTGTTTTAGATACCGCATTAGACAAGCTTCTTTTGAGTAGCAGAACTTATAGAATGAATCCCAAAGAAATAAGTCTCTCCTGCTAGTGAAGGAATGAACTTGCTAGCAGAGAGAGCAAGAAGCCAAAGAACAAAGCTATCTTCTTTCATGTCCTTATACAGACTTTCAGCAGAAGGCATGACCCAGATTAGAGGTGGGCCTATATAGATCAAACAGTTGGGACTAAAGGTGTGTCTTCCTGTCTCAAAGTTCCAGACCTGAAGTTGAGCTTTCAACTTCAAATTAAGTGAAGACGCCCTCATGGGTGGGCTCCACAGTTTTCCGGATGTAGGTTGACTGTCAAGAAAAAGCCATCACAGAGGCAAACAAACCAGCATCTCTTCCTCTTGTTTATCATTTCTTTAATGTGCACATTGAGTGCATGATCCTCACACTGCACATTAAATGGGAAAACCCGATGACTGGCAGCCAAATGGTAAGGATAGGTAAGGAAAAAAGTGTGGAAGGTCCCCAGTACCTCAACTACATGTCTTAGCAACTACTAATCTACTTACAAGGTGCTTACCGATTTACTACTATCTTTATTCTGCAAAACTCTGTATATCATACATTCTGTTAAGTGAACCTAACAGGATTTCCCAGTGATAAACATGGTGGTCACGAGATCATTTGAATGATGACATGTTTTGTTAGAAGAAACATGGACATCGGAATCCTTCTATTGTGACTATAGCTCCACATGCAATTACAGATCTACACATCAATCCCCACCCACTCAGATGGAGTGAGGGACCTGGGTGGGAGAAGGGATGGGGAAGCGATTGGGGGGAAGCAGGATCAGCTGTGCAGAGAGCCAGGAGAGAGGACCAGTGAGCCAGAAAAATGAAAGGAAACATGCAGCTGCCAGCAGAGATAGGAGGGGGTGAGGATCTCTAGGAACTCCCAGAGACCAGCGATGGCAGTGGCTTCCAGGAGTCAATGCTATTGACTTTAGCTGAGATGCCTATCCGTGATGACATGGAACATGAAGAGGCTACTTCTTGTACTGAGGCAGGATCACTTCCCTCTCCCCCACCCCCAGTGTAGGGATAAGGACACCAAACTACACACAAAACTTTATACTCAAAATTTGTCCTGTATAAAAGCAATGCAGGGACAAAGATTGAGCAGAGACTGAGGGAATGACCAACCAATTACTGGCCCAGCATGAGACCCATCCCACTGGCAAGCCCAGATGTCTGACACTATTAGTAATACTCTGTTATGCTTGCAGACAGAAGCCTAGCATGGCTGTCCTCTGAGAGGCTCCACTCAGCCCTTGAGTGAAATAAATGCAGAGAGACCCACAGCCAAACACTGGATTAGGTCAGGGACTTTTATAGAATAGTTGGGGGAAGTATTGAATGACATGAAGGAGATAGGAACTCCACAGGAAGATGAACATAGTGAACTAACGTGACACCTTGGTAGCTATCAGAGACTGAGCCACCAACCAAAGAGCATACTTGGGCTGGCCCAAGGTCTCCAGCACATAAGGCTGCCTTGTCTGGCAGAAATCATACAGGATGTTCCTCACCCTGTAGATTCTTGATGTGCCAGGGTGGGTGGAACCCCAAGGGTATTACATCCTCTCGGAGAAGAAGGGAAGAGGGAATGGGGAAAGAGTGTGGGAGGGAGGTACTAGGAGGAGGGACAGCATTTGGGATGCAAATAATTAAATAAATTAATTTGTATTTCAAATTTATATCTTGATATATATATATATATATATATATATATATATATATATATATATATATATGCTTTGTAGTATATTTCCAGTTTTTTGTGATATAGGAAGTATTTTATGCACGGCAATTTCTGTCTATGTAGGCTCATTTTGTATAATTTTATGCCAGTCACCAATTGTATAGAAAATCACTTTTCTAATTAAACTTTATTTTATTTTTCTAGTAGACATTGTGTCTTGTCTTCAGGGATTGACATTTGTCTTGATTGTAATGGTATCTTTGAGCTAGTTCTTTGAGGACTGAAATCTGATTTTGCAGCTAATTATCCTTTTTTCTTTGGTTACTTTATTTAATTAGAATTTTGTAAGTGCATGGCTTAAATTATACCTTGAGTTTTTAATTTAGACAACTATATTCTCTAGTTTCTGTTGGCATTAAGATAGCATAAGCTGTGCTCAAAAGAAAAACAATGTTTCAACAAACTGCATACAGTTTCTCATAGACTTTTAAGCCTTGGCCTCAACGGTTTTGGGTTTGTTTGTTTTTAGCTTGTTTTACTTTTTTTGAGACAGGATTTCTGTTTATAACAGCCCTGGTTCTCCTTGAACTCACTTTGTAGACCAGGCTAGACTTAAACCTACAGAGATCCACCTGCCTTTGCCTCCCTAGTGCTGGGATTGAAAGCATGTGCCACTAAGCCTGGCTAGATGTTTTTTTTTTATTATTATAAAAATATTTAATTTTATTTGGAATTATGAGTATGTACCCTTGTGTGTGTGTTTATGTATGTGCATATGTGTATATGTGTGTGGGTATGTGTGTATGTATGTGTGTGTTTATGTGTGTGTATTTGTATGTGTATGTGTGTGTGTGTGTGTATGTGTATGTGTGTGTATATGTGTGCATGTGTGTGTGTATGTGTGTGCATGCGTATGTGAGCACAAAAGAGCAGATGCCCAAGCAAGGCAGAAGAGGGAACCATACTCCTGGATCCTGAAATACAGATGATTGTGGGTGTCCTTATGTAGGTTCTGGGAACCAATCCTGTCTCAAAAGAGCAGAACAAACTAAAACTTGTGCAAGCTCAGTAGACCCCCCTAACTGCCCAGCCTTCCCTCCAGGCCCCAAAGTCAATGTCTTTCTATAGGAAAAAAAGACAATGGTTTATACAGTTGCTTACTAGAGAAAAAAGAAGTAATACAGTGACAAATATTTTCATTATTTTAAAATTATACCTGCTATTTATTGAGAGACTGTAAAAGCATATCACAGGGTTTATTCAAAAATCTCAGATTTCCTTCCTTCAGCCCCCACACATTTCAACTGTACATATATCATCAACTTCAATGCTATTTTCCTCCTTGAGGAAAGTTGTCAATCTCAGATGCATTTTTTCAGAGAATATTATTTTCAGCAAATGACATTTAAAACATGAGGCTCCAGGGTTATGAATGATTGCATTTAGAATATTGGGTGTGAAGCGTGACTCACACACATCTGAAATATTTAGAGGAACTAACCGGCAGTTTAGGAAATTGATCTCTAAATCTTAGTGATGTTAAAAAAAAATAAAAATAAACAGTTCTACTTCTACCCAGACTATTGTCACTTGGTGAATGTAAAATTTTCAGTGTGTGATGGTTTGTATATGCTCAGCCCAGGGATTGGCACTATTAAAAGGTGTAGCCCTGTAGGAGTAGGTGTGTCACCATGGGCGTGTCCTTTAAGACCCTCATCCTAGCTGCCTGGAAGCCAGTATCCTGCTAGCAGCCTTCAGATGAAGATGTAGAACTCTCAGCTCTGCCTGCACCATGAATGCCTGGATGTTGTCATGCTCCGACCTTGATGATAATGGACTGAACCTGTAAGCCAGCCTCAATTAAATATTGTCATTATAAGACTTGCCTTGGTAATGGTTTCTGCTCACAGCAATAAAACCCTAACTAAGACACAGGGTACTTAGAAATTTGGCTGACTTTAGTTTCTTGTCTCTGAAATAAACAGCAACTCCTTTCCTCTTAATGTTAATACATATTCAATGCTAAGTTATTTAAATTCAACTTTAATGCTTGAAAATTTAAGCAGACAAATTAAGCTATTCAGAAGTAAATCTGATTACAGGATTGTTGAAAGGTAATATCAGTTGAAGCTTACAGTACAATCTATAAAATAATTCTTCTAAAAGGTTCTGAAATTTTAATTATATGTGTATGTAATTTCATATTATTATCTAAATTATTTTGCTCTCTACATAAAATTCCAATTTAGTTTCAGTCTTATTTAATGTGTCCCTTACTTATATTTTAATGTTTCTCAACTTTAAATTTGTTAACATCGCTAAGTATTAGCGTTGATGTTGTATGGGCATGCATTTATTTTTATGTACCTTATTCTGCCCAAATATTGAATATTGCTATGATTTTTTTCATCAGATACTGAATAATGTTCAGAGACCTGATACATCATTTGATGCCATAGTAAATCTACATCCTTTGTGATAATGTATTCTCAGTAATGCCCATATCCACTTTCTGTTCTTTATCTGAGTAAAATAATAAGACATTCCTCTCTCTCTCTCTCTCTGTCTCTCTCTCTCTCCAGTGGTGGCAAGTTCAGAACATTGATACCAATCTTCATGAATAAAATCTCTCATCTTAGCCCTCAAATCTAACTACAACTACAATCCAAATCCTGAGATATTCCATTTCCCATGTCTTACACACTTCTCTCTGGGACTAGCTATGCGAAGCAATAGAAATCTCAACATGATGTAAACTATCTCCTCAAGGGCCATCTAACCTGCTTTGTAAGCAGGTTACAGATGGCACTATGGATGACATACTGAGACGATGATGTTACTAGGCGTTGCTATTCTCCTCTCTTGTGTGTTCATGTTTTCTCTTCCTGCTCTTCTGGAACTTCTCATGACTCATCTTTTGAGTTCTCCTGAGCCTATCACAGATGCATAAACCTGAGAATGAAATGTCAGTACTTGGGATTTAAAAAATAAGAAGATGTAACCATTTTTTTTTTCTTAATGTGACCCATCAAGTCATGTGCTTTACCTCAGACCCATTAGATAGGCTTGGGCATCTTAATTTCCACACAAGCCTTACCTAATATTAGGTTCAGAGACTGACTGACACCTTGGGAAATAGTCAAAGATCTCCATTCATAGAGTGCTCTGATGAAAATCAGATATTCCTTGTGAACCTTGATAGCTTGTACTTTGGAGGAAGTCTATTAACCATGTGGCATGCCTTGGCCACAGACTCATAGCTCTCAAGCTATGCATGGTTTTCTACTCTTGCTGTTGTCTCTGCCTCTGTGGTCAAAGACTCTCAGTCTTGGGGTTTGGTGAAAACTGTCCCATGTTGCTGCTGCAGCTAATGACAAAGATGGTTTCATTCTGCTTAGAATCCAGGTCATTCTACCCTGAACACAAATGCTGTTTGGTAGGGAGGCTAGATGGGATGAAGATGATAGTTCTAATGAATCAAGTTGCAGGAAAGGAGGAAAAGGAGAACAGGAAGATGAGGAGGAAGAGAAGGTTGGTGGAGACAGGAGGCACTAGAATCTAGTTGGAACAACTCTGTCACTGGGAGTGTGCTCTTGGGGCTATTGCTCTCATTGCTGCTCCCTGTTTCTATTTTCTGTGCTTCCTGAAGATCACCATAAAACAACTTTGTTACTTCACATTCTCTACTATGGATACAAACTATATGAAGCTAAGATCAAAAATGTATCTTTCCTCCTAGGGTATATCTACTAGATATTTTATCACTTCATTGAGAAATATTAACAAGACATTCTCTGGTCCACTTTGGCATTACTGAGTATAGAAAGTCTCATTATAATGTCTGATACTAGTGCTTTGCCAACAAATGCCATGGATACAGCATTCATTTCAATAAAATATCCCATTTCCATCATAATATTCTAAAGAGATGACTGACAGATTGAGATCAAGCCAAGTCTATATGTGCTAAAATTAATGTGGCATAATTGGACCAGGCCTTATAATTAGAAAGACTAATTGAATCCTCATTGTGGATTATAGGAATTTTACTTCTCTAATTATAATTACAGTGACATTTATATACAATGTTACTAAAATTACTAATCACATTCCATCGGAAATGGGTAAACATTTTGCAATTGTAAATTCTGTCTTCATGTCTGTTCAGTGATTGTCTTTCAACTGCAGTTTGCCATCAGCACCAAAGAAACACAATGTACTTTTAGATGGATGTCTGTAGACACACATCAGTGGCCTAGCCTTGTCACAGTCCTTTCTGGAAATATCATAACTGCATCAAAACTTTAGGATCTTTAGGAGGAATTTTAACTTGATGAAGTTTTCCTCAAGGAACCCTACATGACATACTAATTTAAGACATAAACAAACAAACAAAGAAACACAAGTTTGCTTCTTGATGAGAGGATGAGTCATTGATTCTCACACAGATGATGAGTCACTGATTCTCACACAGATGATGAGTCACTGATTCTCACACAGATAAGGCTGATTATTTTTGTCCAATTCTGGAGCAATATCAGTCATCCCAGGGTTTGTGCATCACTGACATTATCAAAGCTACCAATCTGCTCATTGTTCACTAACAACACAATCAGTTGCCTTTTAGACACGATGTATTGTGTGTGTGTGTGTGTGTGTGCATATGTCTGTGTGTGTGTGTGTGTGTGCATATGTCTGTGTGTGTGTGTGTGTGTTCTGAAGGCTGCACCTTCAGCATCTATACTTTTTACTTGAGCCTATTTATATTCTTGAAGGTCAAACCCTTTGAATAATTGCTTATACAAAATCCACCTAAACCACAATACAACCTTTTTGTAACATTCCTCTGATAGCCAAACACTGCAGAGACATTCCTAGCCACTTCTTGTAGATCCTGGAGTCTATGGATCAACCAGCAGGTCATTAAGGTGCCTAAGGATTTCTGGAACTGAACAACAGCAGTTTTTCCACACGTCCTCAGCACAAGGGTGTTTAAGTGCATGCAGGATCCACACCACCTCTTAGTCTATGATACTATGTAGCCAATTCTGTAGAATGCCTGAATGACAAAAGCATCCTCCATTCCTTGAATTTTCAGACAATTCTCCATGCTAAATGGATAGATGATGCACTACCTAAAGGACTGAGACAAATCTGCAAAAGCAGGAGCTGTCCCTATCCTCACTCTTGCCAGGTTTGGGTATTCTGGGGAAGTTTGTCCTTCTGCATACTGCACTTACATTTCCT